>NW_027225690.1:0-157564 GCF_038994185.2 Dermacentor albipictus
CGTTGACATTTAGAGCACTGGCTCCCAGAATGCTTTGTTTCATTTGGACAGTGAATTCCGCCCGTCCATGCCAGTTGAGGCGTACCATTCCGCGCAAGAGCTGCACTGCTCCAGCCGCACCTCACAGGAGTCACTCTTACACCTGTCCTTTATCCAGGCATTTCTTTATTTCATCACTTTGCCGTTTAGAGCACTAGGCAGAAATCACATTGCGTCAGCATGGTGAACGGCCCGCGTAATCATTTGTTTTAAATGGACAGTCGGATTCCCCCGATCTATGCCAGTTGGAGTGCAGCAGACTGCGCAAGAGCCGCACTGCTCTAGTCGCACCTCGAGGGAGTCATTGTTACTCTCATCGCATACACACCTTCTTGCATTTCTTCACGTTGACATTAAATAGCACTGGGCAGAAATCACATTGTGTCAGCATCGGCAACAGCCTTCACAATCATTTGTTTTAAGTGCACAGTGAGATTCCCCCGGTGCATGCCAGGTAAGCCACACCAGACAGTGCAGAGCCGTGCTGCTCTAGTCGCACCTCATGGGAGTCATTGTTAGTCTCTTCGTTTACCCACGCCTTGATGATTTTATCAAGTTGACATATAGGGGACTGGGCAGAGATCACATTGCATCAGCATGGTCAAAAGTCCTCGCAATGCTTTGTTTTAAATGGACAGTCAGATTCTCCCGGTCCATACCAGTTGAAGCGCAACGGAAAGTGCAAAGCGGCACAGCTCAATCCACACTGCAAGGGAGTCATTCTTACTCCTGTCTTTTATCCACGCTTTTTTTTTCATTTTTTCACTTCGACATTTAGAGCACTGTGCAGAAATCACACTGCGTCAGCATGCTCAACGGCCCCCAGAATGGTTTGTTTTATTTGGACAGTGGATTCTGTCAGTCCGTGCCAGTTCATTCGCACCAGACCGCGCAAGAGCTGCACTGCGCTAGCCGCACCTAAAGGGTGTCATAGTTACTCCTGTCGTTTATCCAGCCCTTTCCTTAATTTATTTATTTCACGTTTAAAGCACTAGGCAGAAATCAAATTGCGTCGGCATGGTCAACGGCCCTCGCAATCATTTGTTTTAAATGGACAGTCGGATTACCCCGATCTATCCCAGTTGAAGCGCACCAGGCAGCGCTAGAGCCGCACTGCTCTAGTCGCAGCTCAAGGGAGTCATTGTTACTCACTTAGCTCCCCCACGCCTTGTTCTATTTCTTCAGGTTGACATTTAGGGCACTGGGCACAAATCACCTTGCATAAAAATGGTCAACCGCCCTCGCAATTATATCTTTTAAAAGCACAGTAAGATTCCCCCTGTGCATTCCAGTTGAACCACACCAGACAGTGCAAAGCAGCACTGTTCTAGCCGCACCTCAAGGGAGTCATTGTTACTAACGTCCTTCACCCACGCTTTGTTCCATTTCCTCACATTGACATTTAGAGCCCTGGGCACAAATCACATTGCGTCAGCATCGTCAAAAGTCCTTGCAATGCTTTGTTTTAGGTGGACAGTCAGTTTCAGCCGGTCCATGCCAGTTGAAGCACAACAGATAGCATAAAGCGCCACTCCTGAATCCACACTGCAAGGGAGTCATTCTTACTCCTGTCGTTTAACCACGCCTTTTTTTTCATTTCTGCACGTTGACATTTACAGACCTGGGCAGAAATCACATTGCGTCAGCATGGTCAACGGCCCTCAAAATGCATTGTTTTATTTGGAGAGTCGGATTCTCCCGGTCCATGCCAGTTGAAGCGCACCAGGCAGCGCAAGCGCCACACTGCTCTAGCCGCACCTCAAGAGGGCCATTGTTACTCGCTTTGTGTAGCCATGCCTTGTTGCATTTCTTCACGTTGACATTAAGCGCGCTGGGCAGAAGTCACATTACGTCAGCATGATCAAAAGTCTTCGCAAAGCTTTGTTTTAATGGACAGTTGGATTCCACCGGTCCATACCAAATGAAGCACAATGGATAACACAAAGCGAAACTGCTCAATAAACTCTGCACGGGAGTCATTCTTACTCCTGTCCTTTATACCCACCTTTTTGCATTTCTTCACGTTGACAGTTAGAGCACTGGCTCCCAGAATGCTTTGTTTCATTTGGACAGTGAATTCCGCCCGTCCATGCCAGTTGAGGCGTACCATTCCGCGCAAGAGCTGCACTGCTCCAGCCGCACCTCACAGGAGTCACTCTTACACCTGTCCTTTATCCAGGCATTTCTTTATTTCATCACTTTGCCGTTTAGAGCACTAGGCAGAAATCACATTGCGTCAGCATGGTGAACGGCCCGCGTAATCATTTGTTTTAAATGGACAGTCGGATTCCCCCGATCTATGCCAGTTGGAGTGCAGCAGACCGCGCAAGAGCCGCACTGCTCTAGTCGCACCTCGAGGGAGTCATTGTTACTCTCATCGCATACACACCTTCTTGCATTTCTTCACGTTGACATTAAATAGCACTGGGCAGAAATCACATTGTGTCAGCATCGGCAACAGCCTTCACAATCATTTGTTTTAAGTGCACAGTGAGATTCCCCCGGTGCATGACAGGTAAACCACACCAGACAGTGCAAAGCTGTGCTGCTCTAGTCGCACCTCATGGGAGTCATTGTTAGTCTCTTCGTTTACCCACGCCTTGTTGATTTTATCAAGTTGACATATAGGGGACTGGGCAGAAATCACATTGCGTCAGCATGGTCAAAAGTCCCCGCAATGCTTTGTTTTAAATGGACAGTCGGATTCTCCCGGTCTATACCAGTTGAAGCACAATGGAAAGTGCAAAGCGGCACAGCTGAATGCACACTGCAAGGGAGTCATTCTTACTCATGTCGTTTATCCACACCTTTTTTTCATTTTTTCACTTTGACATTTAGAGCACTGTGCAGAAATCACACTGCGTCAGCACGGTCAACGGCCCCCAAAATGCTTTGTTTTATTTGGGCATTTTATTTTACAGGAGGTATTCAGAGACATGGATTGGGAAGATTTGGGGATAAAAGTTAATCGATAATAGCTTAGTAACTCGCGATTCGCTGATGACATTGCCTTCCTTAGTACCTCAGGGGACCAATTGCAATGCATGTTCACTGACCTGGATAGGCAAAGCAGAAGAGTGGGTCTAAAAATTAATCTGCAGGAAACTAAAGTAATGCTTAACAGTCTCGGAAGAAAACAGCAATTTACAATTGGCAGCGAGGCACTTGAAGTCGTAAGGTATTACATCAACTTAGGGCAGGTAGTGACAGCGGATGCGGATCATGAGACAGAAATATTCAGAAGAACAAGAATGGGCTGGGGTGCGTTTGGCAGGCATTCTCAGATGATGATTAGCAGGTTGCCATTATCCCCTCAAGAGGAAAGTATATAATACCTGTGTCTTACCAGTACTCACCTATGGGGCAGAAACCTGGAGGCTTACGAAATGGGTTCTGCTCAAATTGAGGACGACGCAACGAGCTATGGAAAGAAGAATGATAGGTGTAACGTTAAAGGATAAGAAAAGAGCAGATTGGGTGAGGGAACAAACGCGAGTTAATGACATCTTAGTTGAAATCAAGAAAAAGAAATGGGCATGGGCAGGATACGAAATGCGGAGGGAAGATAACCGATGGTCATTAAGGGTTACGGAATGGATTCCAAGGGAAGGGAAGCTTAGCAGAGGGCGGCAGAAAGTTAGGCGGGCGCATGAGATTAAGAAGTTTGCAGGGACGACATGGCCACACATAGTACATGATCGGGGTTGTTGGAGATGTACGGGAGAGGCCTTTGCCCTGCAGTAGGCGTAACCAGGCTGATGCTGATGATGATTCCGCCGGTCCATGCCAGTTGAGGCACACAAGACCACGCAAGAGCCGCACTGCGATAGCCGCACCACAAGGGAGTCATTGTGACTCCTGTAGTTTATCCATGCCTTTTTTTATTTACTTCAGTTTCACGTTTAGAGCACTGGGCAGAAATCACATTGCGTCAGCATGGTCGACGGCCCTCGCAATCATTTGTTTAAAAAGGACAGTCGGATTCCCCCGATCTATGCCAGCTGGAGTGCAGCAGACTGTGCAAAAGCTGCACTGTTCTAGTCGCACCTCAAGGGAGTCATTGTTACTCTCATAGCTTACACACACCTTGCATTTCTTCACGTTGGCATTAAATAGCACTGGGCAGAAATCACATTGTGTCAGCATCGGCAACGGCCTTCGCAATCATTTCTTTTCATGGCAGAGTTAGATTCCCCCGTTGCATGCCAGGTAAACCACACCAGACAGTGCAAAGCCGCGCTACTCTAGTCCCACCTCATGGGAGTCATTGTTAGTCTCTTCGTTTACCCTCGCCTTGTTGCATTTTATCACGTTGACATTTAGGGGACTGGGCAGAGATCACATTGCATCAGCATGGTCAAAAGTCCTCGCAATGCTTTCTTTTAAATGGACAGTCAGATTCTCCCGGTCCATACCAGTTGAAGCGCAACGGAAAGTGCAAAGCGGCACAGCTCAATCCACACTGCAAGGGAGTCATTCTTACTCCTGTCTTTATCCACGCTTTTTTTTCATTTTTTCACTTCGACATTTAGAGCACTGTGCAGAAATCACACTGCGTCAGCATGCTCAACGGCCCCCAGAATGGTTTGTTTTATTTGGACAGTGGATTCTGTCAGTCCATGCCAGTTCATTCGCACCAGACCGCGCAAGAGCTGCACTGCGCTAGCCGCAGCTAAAGGGTGTCATAGTTACTCCTGTCGTTTATCCAGCCCATTCCTTAATTTATTTATTTCACGTTTAAAGCACTAGGCAGAAATCAAATTGCGTCAGCATGGTCAACGGCCCTCGCAATCATTTGTTTTAAATGGACAGCCGGATTACCCCGATCTATCCCAGTTGAAGCGCACCAGGCAGCGCTAGAGCCGCACTGCTCTAGTCGCAGCTCAAGGGAGTCATTGTTACTCACTTAGCTCCCCCACGCCTTGATCTATTTCTTCCGGTTGACATTTAGGGCACTGGGCACAAATCACCTTGCATAAAAATGGTCAACCGCCCTCGCAATTATATCTTTTAAAAGCACAGTAAGATTCCCCCTGTGCATTCCAGTTGAACCACACCAGACAGTGCAAAGCAGCACTGTTCTAGCCGCACCTTAAGGGAGTCATTGTTACCAACGTCCTTCACCCACGCTTTGTTCCATTTCCTCACATTGACATTTAGAGCCCTGGGCACAAATCACATTGCGTCAGCATCGTCAAAAGTCCTTGCAATGCTTTGTTTTAAGTGGACAGTCAGTTTCAGCCGGTCCATGCCAGTTGATGCACAACAGATAGCATAAAGTGCCACTCCTGAATCCACACTGCAAGGGAGTCATTCTTACTCCTGTCGTTTAACCACGCCTTTTTTTCATTTCTGCACGTTGACATTTACAGACCTGGGCAGAAATCACATTGCGTCAGCATGGTCAACGGCCCTCAAAATGCATTGTTTTATTTGGAGAGTCGGATTCTCCCGGTCCATGCCAGTTGAAGCGCACCAGGCAGCGCAAGCGCCACACTGCTCTAGCCGCACCTCAAGAGAGCGATTGTTACTCGCTTTGTGTAGCCATGCCTTGTTGCATTTCTTCACGTTGACATTTAGAGCGCTGGGCAGAAGTCACATTACGTCAGCATGATCAAAAGTCTTCGCAAAGCTTTGTTTTAATGGACAGTTGGATTCCACCGGTCCATACCAAATGAAGCACAATGGATAGCACAAAGCGAAACTGCTCAATAAACTCTGCACGGGAGTCATTCTTACTCCTGTCCTTTATACCCACCTTTTTGCATTTCTTCACGTTGACATTTAGAGCACTGGCTCCCAGAATGCTTTGTTTCATTTGGACAGTGAATTCCGCCCGTCCATGCCAGTTGAGGCGTACCATACCGCGCAAGAGCTGCACTGCTCCAGCCGCACCTCACAGGAGTCACTCTTACACCTGTCCTTTATCCAGGCATTTCTTTATTTCATCACTTTGCCGTTTAGAGCACTAGGCAGAAATCACATTGCGTCAGCATCGGCAACAGCCTTCACAATCATTTGTTTTAAGTGCACAGTGAGATTCCCCCGGTGCATGCCAGGTAAGCCACACCAGACAGTGCAGAGCCGTGCTGCTCTAGTCGCACCTCATGGGAGTCATTGTTAGTCTCTTCGTTTATCCTCGCCTTGTTGATTTTATCAAGTTGACATATAGGGGACTGGGCAGAGATCACATTGCATCAGCATGGTCAAAAGTCCCCGCAATGCTTTGTTTTAAATGGACAGTCAGATTCTCCCGGTCCATACCAGTTGAAGCGCAACGGAAAGTCCAAAGCGGCACAGCTCAATCCACACTGCAAGGGAGTCATTCTTACTCCTGTCTTTTATCCACGCTTTTTTTTCATTTTTTCACTTCGAC
The DNA here is from genome assembly GCF_038994185.2 of Dermacentor albipictus. NCBI lineage: Eukaryota > Metazoa > Arthropoda > Arachnida > Ixodida > Ixodidae > Dermacentor > Dermacentor albipictus. The sequence continues at coordinate 6,416 of NW_027225690.1, forward strand.
ATTTAGAGCACTGTGCAGAAATCACACTGCGTCAGCATGCTCAACGGCCCCCAGAATGGTTTGTTTTATTTGGACAGTGGATTCTGTCAGTCCGTGCCAGTTCATTCGCACCAGACCGCGCAAGAGCTGCACTGCGCTAGCGGCACCTAAAGGGTGTCATAGTTACTCCTGTCGTTTATCCAGCCCTTTCCTTAATTTATTTATTTCACGTTTAAAGCACTAGGCAGAAATCAAATTGCGTCAGCATGGTCAACGGCCCTCGCAATCATTTGTTTTAAATGGACAGTCGGATTACCCCGATCTATCCCAGTTGAAGCGCACCAGGCAGCGCTAGAGCCGCACTGCTCTAGCCGCAGCTCAAGGGAGTCATTGTTACTCACTTAGGTCCCCACGCCTTGTTCTATTTCTTCAGGTTGACATTTAGGGCACTGGGCACAAATCACCTTGCATAAAAATGGTCAACCGCCCTCGCAATTATATCTTTTAAAAGCACAGTAAGATTCCCCCTGTGCATTCCAGTTGAACCACACCAGACAGTGCAAAGCAGCACTGTTCTAGCCGCACCTCAAGGGAGTCATTGTTACTAACGTCCTTCACCCACGCTTTGTTCCATTTCCTCACATTGACATTTAGAGCCCTGGGCACAAATCACATTGCGTCAGCATCGTCAAAAGTCCTTGCAATGCTTTGTTTTAAGCGGACAGTCAGTTTCAGCCGGTCCATGCCAGTTGAAGCACAACAGATAGCATAAAGCGCCACTCCTGAATCCACACTGCAAGGGAGTCATTCTTACTCCTGTCGTTTAACCACGCCTTTTTTTTCATTTCTGCACGTTGACATTTACAGACCTGGGCAGAAATCACATTGCGTCAGCATGGTCAACGGCCCTCAAAATGCATTGTTTTATTTGGAGAGTCGGATTCTCCCGGTCCATGCCAGTTGAAGCGCACCAGGCAGCGCAAGCGCCACACTGCTCTAGCCGCACCTCAAGAGGGCCATTGTTACTCGCTTTGTGTAGCCATGCCTTGTTGCATTTCTTCACGTTGACATTAAGCGCGCTGGGCAGAAGTCACATTACGTCAGCATGATCAAAAGTCTTCGCAAAGCTTTGTTTTAATGGACAGTTGGATTCCACCGGTCCCTACCAAATGAAGCACAATGGATAGCACAAAGCGAAACTGCTCAATAAACTCTGCACGGGAGTCATTCTTACTCCTGTCCTTTATACCCACCTTTTTGCATTTCTTCACGTTGACATTTAGAGCACTGGCTCCCAGAATGCTTTGTTTCATTTGGACAGTGAATTCCGCCCGTCCATGCCAGTTGAGGCGTACCATACCGCGCAAGAGCTGCACTGCTCCAGCCGCACCTCACAGGAGTCACTCTTACACCTGTCCTTTATCCAGGCATTTCTTTATTTCATCACTTTGCCGTTTAGAGCACTAGGCAGAAATCACATTGCGTCAGCATGGTGAACGGCCCGCGTAATCATTTGTTTTAAATGGACAGTCGGATTCCCCCGATCTATGCCAGTTGGAGTGCAGCAGACCGCGCAAGAGCCGCACTGCTCTAGTCGCACCTCGAGGGAGTCATTGTTACTCTCATCGCATACACACCTTCTTGCATTTCTTCACGTTGACATTAAATAGCACTGGGCAGAAATCACATTGTGTCAGCATCGGCAACAGCCTTCACAATCATTTGTTTTAAGTGCACAGTGAGATTCCCCCGGTGCATGACAGGTAAACCACACCAGACAGTGCAAAGCTGTGCTGCTCTAGTCGCACCTCATGGGAGTCATTGTTAGTCTCTTCGTTTACCCACGCCTTGTTGATTTTATCAAGTTGACATATAGGGGACTGGGCAGAAATCACATTGCGTCAGCATGGTCAAAATTCCCCGCAATGCTTTGTTTTAAATGGACAGTCGGATTCCCCCGGTCTATACCAGTTGAAGCACAATGGAAAGTGCAGAGCGGCACAGCTGAATGCACACTGCAAGGGAGTCATTCTTACTCATGTCGTTTATCCACACCTTTTTTTCATTTTTTCACTTTGACATTTAGAGCACTGTGCAGAAATCACACTGCGTCAGCACGGTCAACGGCCCCCAAAATGCTTTGTTTTATTTGGGCATTTTATTTTACAGGAGGTATTCAGAGACATGGATTGGGAAGAATTGGGGATAAAAGTTAATCGAGAATAGCTTGGTAACTCGCGATTCGCTGATGACATTGCCTTGCTTAGTACCTCAGGGGACCAATTGCAATGCATGTTCAGTGACCTGGATAGGCAAAGCAGAAGAGTGGGTCTAAAAATTAATCTGCAGGAAACTAAAGTAATGCTTAACAGTCTCCGAAGAAAACCGCAATTTACAATAGGCAGCGAGGCACTGGAAGTCGTAAGGGAATACACCAACTTAGGTCAGGTAGTGACAGCGGATGCGGATCATAAGACAGAAATATTCAGAAGAACAAGAATGGGCTGGGGTGCGTTTGGCAGGCATTCTCAGATGATGAATAGCAGGTTGCCGTTATCCCCTCAAGAGGAAAGTATATAATACCTGTGTCTTACCAGCACTCACCTATGGGGCAGAAACCTTGAGGCTTACGAAAAGGGTTCTGCTCATATTGAGGACGACACAACGAGCTATGGAAAGAAGAATGATAGGTGTAACGTTAAAGGATAAGAAAAGAGCAGATTGGGTGAGGGAACAAACGCGAGTTAATGACATCTTAGTTGAAATCAAGAAAAAGAAATGGGCATGGGCAGGATACGAAATGAGGAGGGAAGATAACCGATGGTCATTAAGGGTTACGGAATGGATTCCAAGGGAAGGGAAGCTTAGCAGAGGGCGGCAGAAAGTTAGGCGGGCGCATGAGATTAAGAAGTTTGCAGGGACGACATGGCCACACATAGTACATGATCGGGGTTGTTGGAGATGTACGGGAGAGGCCTTTGCCCTGCAGTAGGCGTAACCAGGCTGATGCTGATGATGATTCCGCCGGTCCATGCCAGTTGAGGCACACAAGACCACGCAAGAGCCGCACTGCGATAGCCGCACCGGGAGTCATTGTGACTCCTGTAGTTTATCCATGCCTTTTTTTATTTACTTCAGTTTCACGTTTAGAGCACTGGGCAGAAATCACATTGCGTCAGCATGGCCGACGGCCCTCGCAATCATTTGTTTTAAATGGACAGTCGGATTCCCCCGATCTATGCCAGCTGGAGTGCAGCAGACTGTGCAAAAGCTGCACTGCTCTAGTCGCACCTCAAGGGAGTCATTGTTACTCTCACCGCTTACACACACCTTCTTGCATTTCTTCACGTTGACATTAAATAGCACTGGGTAGAAATCACATAGTGTCAGCATCGGCAACAGCCTTCACAATCATTTGTTTTAAGTGCACAGTGAGATTCCCCCGGTGCATGCCAGGTAAGCCACACCAGACAGTGCAGAGCCGTGCTGCTCTAGTCGCACCTCATGGGAGTCATTGTTAGTCTCTTCGTTTAGCCACGCCTTGATGATTTTATCAAGTTGACATATAGGGGACTGGGCAGAGATCACATTGCATCAGCATGGTCAAAAGTCCTCGCAATGCTTTGTTTTAAATGGACAGTCAGATTCTCCCGGTCCATACCAGTTGAAGCGCAACGGAAAGTGCAAAGCGGCACAGCTCAATCCACACTCCAAGGGAGTCATTCTTACTCCTGTCTTTTATCCACGCTTTTTTTTTTCATTTTTTCACTTCGACATTTAGAGCACTGTGCAGAAATCACACTGCGTCAGCATGCTCAACGGCCCCCAGAATGGTTTGTTTTATTTGGACAGTGGATTCTGTCAGTCCGTGCCAGTTCATTCGCACCAGACCGCGCAAGAGCTGCACTGCGCTAGCCGCACCTAAAGGGTGTCATAGTTACTCCTGTCGTTTATCCAGCCCTTTCCTTAATTTATTTATTTCACGTTTAAAGCACTAGGCAGAAATCAAATTGCGTCGGCATGGTCAACGGCCCTCGCAATCATTTGTTTTAAATGGACAGTCGGATTACCCCGATCTATCCCAGTTGAAGCGCACCAGGCAGCGCTAGAGCCGCACTGCTCTAGTCGCAGCTCAAGGGAGTCATTGTTACTCACTTAGCTCCCCCACGCCTTGTTCTATTTCTTCAGGTTGACATTTAGGGCACTGGGCACAAATCACCTTGCATAAAAATGGTCAACCGCCCTCGCAATTATATCTTTTAAAAGCACAGTAAGATTCCCCCTGTGCATTCCAGTTGAACCACACCAGAGAGTGCAAAGCAGCACTGTTCTAGCCGCACCTTAAGGGAGTCATTGTTACCAACGTCCTTCACCCACGCTTTGTTCCATTTCCTCACATTGACATTTAGAGCCCTGGGCACAAATCACATTGCGTCAGCATCGTCAAAAGTCCTTGCAATGCTTTGTTTTAAGTGGACAGTCAGTTTCAGCCGGTCCATGCCAGTTGATGCACAACAGATAGCATAAAGTGCCACTCCTGAATCCACACTGCAAGGGAGTCATTCTTACTCCTGTCGTTTAACCACGCCTTTTTTTCATTTCTGCACGTTGACATTTACAGACCTGGGCAGAAATCACATTGCGTCAGCATGGTCAACGGCCCTCAAAATGCATTGTTTTATTTGGAGAGTCGGATTCTCCCGGTCCATGCCAGTTGAAGCGCACCAGGCAGCGCAAGCGCCACACTGCTCTAGCCGCACCTCAAGAGAGCGATTGTTACTCGCTTTGTGTAGCCATGCCTTGTTGCATTTCTTCACGTTGACATTTAGAGCGCTGGGCAGAAGTCACATTACGTCAGCATGATCAAAAGTCTTCGCAAAGCTTTGTTTTAATGGACAGTTGGATTCCACCGGTCCATACCAAATGAAGCACAATGGATAGCACAAAGCGAAACTGCTCAATAAACTCTGCACGGGAGTCATTCTTACCCCTGTCCTTTATACCCACCTTTTTGCATTTCTTCACGTTGACATTTAGAGCACTGGCTCCCAGAATGCTTTGTTTCATTTGGACAGTGAATTCCGCCCGTCCATGCCAGTTGAGGCGTACCATACCGCGCAAGAGCTGCACTGCTCCAGCCGCACCTCACAGGAGTCACTCTTACACCTGTCCTTTATCCAGGCATTTCTTTATTTCATCACTTTGCCGTTTAGAGCACTAGGCAGAAATCACATTGCGTCAGCATCGGCAACAGCCTTCACAATCATTTGTTTTAAGTGCACAGTGAGATTCCCCCGGTGCATGCCAGGTAAGCCACACCAGACAGTGCAGAGCCGTGCTGCTCTAGTCGCACCTCATGGGAGTCATTGTTAGTCTCTTCGTTTACCCTCGCCTTGTTGATTTTATCAAGTTGACATATAGGGGACTGGGCAGAGATCACATTGCATCAGCATGGTCAAAAGTCCTCGCAATGCTTTGTTTTAAATGGACAGTCAGATTCTCCCGGTCCATACCAGTTGAAGCGCAACGGAAAGTGCAAAGCGGCACAGCTCAATCCACACTGCAAGGGAGTCATTCTTACTCCTGTCTTTTATCCACGCTTTTTTTTTCATTTTTTCACTTCGACATTTAGAGCACTGTGCAGAAATCACACTGCGTCAGCATGCTCAACGGCCCCCAGAATGGTTTGTTTTATTTGGACAGTGGATTCTGTCAGTCCGTGCCAGTTCATTCGCACCAGACCGCGCAAGAGCTGCACTGCGCTAGCCGCACCTAAAGGGTGTCATAGTTACTCCTGTCGTTTATCCAGCCCTTTCCTTAATTTATTTATTTCACGTTTAAAGCACTAGGCAGAAATCAAATTGCGTCAGCATGGTCAACGGCCCTCGCAATCATTTGTTTTAAATGGACAGTCGGATTACCCCGATCTATCCCACTTGAAGCGCACCAGGCAGCGCTAGAGCCGCACTGCTCTAGCCACAGCTCAAGGGAGTCATTGTTACTCACTTAGCTCCCCACGCCTTGTTCTATTTCTTCAGGTTGACATTTAGGGCACTGGGCACAAATCACCTTGCATAAAAATGGTCAACCGCCCTCGCAATTATATCTTTTAAAAGCACAGTAAGATTCCCCCTGTGCATTCCAGTTGAACCACACCAGACAGTGCAAAGCAGCACTGTTCTAGCCGCACCTCAAGGGAGTCATTGTTACTAACGTCCTTCACCCACGCTTTGTTCCATTTCCTCACATTGACATTTAGAGCCCTGGGCACAAATCACATTGCGTCAGCATCGTCAAAAGTCCTTGCAATGCTTTGTTTTAAGCGGACAGTCAGTTTCAGCCGGTCCATGCCAGTTGAAGCACAACAGATAGCATAAAGCGCCACTCCTGAATCCACACTGCAAGGGAGTCATTCTTACTCCTGTCGTTTAACCACGCCTTTTTTTCATTTCTGCACGTTGACATTTACAGACCTGGGCAGAAATCACATTGCGTCAGCATGGTCAACGGCCCTCAAAATGCATTGTTTTATTTGGAGAGTCGGATTCTCCCGGTCCATGCCAGTTGAAGCGCACCAGGCAGCGCAAGCGCCACACTGCTCTAGCCGCACCTCAAGAGGGCCATTGTTACTCGCTTTGTGTAGCCATGCCTTGTTGCATTTCTTCACGTTGACATTAAGCGCGCTGGGCAGAAGTCACATTACGTCAGCATGATCAAAAGTCTTCGCAAAGCTTTGTTTTAATGGACAGTTGGATTCCACCGGTCCATACCAAATGAAGCACAATGGATAGCACAAAGCGAAACTGCTCAATAAACTCTGCACGGGAGTCATTCTTACTCCTGTCCTTTATACCCACCTTTTTGCATTTCTTCACGTTGACATTTAGAGCACTGGCTCCCAGAATGCTTTGTTTCATTTGGACAGTGAATTCCGCCCGTCCATGCCAGTTGAGGCGTACCATACCGCGCAAGAGCTGCACTGCTCCAGCCGCACCTCACAGGAGTCACTCTTACACCTGTCCTTTATCCAGGCATTTCTTTATTTCATCACTTTGCCGTTTAGAGCACTAGGCAGAAATCACATTGCGTCAGCATGGTGAACGGCCCGCGTAATCATTTGTTTTAAATGGACAGTCGGATTCCCCCGATCTATGCCAGTTGGAGTGCAGCAGACCGCGCAAGAGCCGCACTGCTCTAGTCGCACCTCGAGGGAGTCATTGTTACTCTCATCGCATACACACCTTCTTGCATTTCTTCACGTTGACATTAAATAGCACTGGGCAGAAATCACATTGTGTCAGCATCGGCAACAGCCTTCACAATCATTTGTTTTAAGTGCACAGTGAGATTCCCCCGGTGCATGACAGGTAAACCACACCAGACAGTGCAAAGCTGTGCTGCTCTAGTCGCACCTCATGGGAGTCATTGTTAGTCTCTTCGTTTACCCACGCCTTGTTGATTTTATCAAGTTGACATATAGGGGACTGGGCAGAAATCACATTGCGTCAGCATGGTCAAAAGTCCCCGCAATGCTTTGTTTTAAATGGACAGTCGGATTCCCCCGGTCTATACCAGTTGAAGCACAATGGAAAGTGCAAAGCGGCACAGCTGAATGCACACCGCAAGGGAGTCATTCTTACTCATGTCGTTTATCCACACCTTTTTTTCATTTTTTCACTTTGACATTTAGAGCACTGTGCAGAAATCACACTGCGTCAGCACGGTCAACGGCCCCCAAAATGCTTTGTTTTATTTGGGCATTTTATTTTACAGGAGGTATTCAGAGACATGGATTGGGAAGAATTGGGGATAAAAGTTAATCGAGAATAGCTTGGTAACTCGCGATTCGCTGATGACATTGCCTTGCTTAGTACCTCAGGGGACCAATTGCAATGCATGTTCAGTGACCTGGATAGGCAAAGCAGAAGAGTGGGTCTAAAAATTAATCTGCAGGAAACTAAAGTAATGCTTAACAGTCTCCGAAGAAAACCGCAATTTACAATAGGCAGCGAAGCACTGGAAGTCGTAAGGGAATACACCAACTTAGGTCAGGTAGTGACAGCGGATGCGGATCATATGACAGAAATATTCAGAAGAACAAGAATGGGCTGGGGTGCGTTTGGCAGGCATTCTCAGATGATGAATAGCAGGTTGCCGTTATCCCCTCAAGAGGAAAGTATATAATACCTGTCTTACCAGCACTCACCTATGGGGCAGAAACCTTGAGGCTTACGAAAAGGGTTCTGCTCATATTGAGGACGACACAACGAGCTATGGAAAGAAGAATGATAGGTGTAACGTTAAAGGATAAGAAAAGAGCAGATTGGGTGAGGGAACAAACGCGAGTTAATGACATCTTAGTTGAAATCAAGAAAAAGAAATGGGCATGGGCAGGATACGAAATGAGGAGGGAAGATAACCGATGGTCATTAAGGGTTACGGAATGGATTCCAAGGGAAGGGAAGCTTAGCAGAGGGCGGCAGAAAGTTAGGCGGGCGCATGAGATTAAGAAGTTTGCAGGGACGACATGGCCACACATAGTACATGATCGGGGTTGTTGGAGATGTACGGGAGAGGCCTTTGCCCTGCAGTAGGCGTAACCAGGCTGATGCTGATGATGATTCCGCCGGTCCATGCCAGTTGAGGCACACAAGACCACGCAAGAGCCGCACTGCGATAGCCGCACCGGGAGTCATTGTGACTCCTGTAGTTTATCCATGCCTTTTTTTATTTACTTCAGTTTCACGTTTAGAGCACTGGGCAGAAATCACATTGCGTCAGCATGGCCGACGGCCCTCGCAATCATTTGTTTTAAATGGACAGTCGGATTCCCCCGATCTATGCCAGCTGGAGTGCAGCAGACTGTGCAAAAGCTGCACTGCTCTAGTCGCACCTCAAGGGAGTCATTGTTACTCTCACCGCTTACACACACCTTCTTGCATTTCTTCACGTTGACATTAAATAGCACTGGGTAGAAATCACATAGTGTCAGCATCGGCAACAGCCTTCACAATCATTTGTTTTAAGTGCACAGTGAGATTCCCCCGGTGCATGCCAGGTAAGCCACACCAGACAGTGCAGAGCCGTGCTGCTCTAGTCGCACCTCATGGGAGTCATTGTTAGTCTCTTCGTTTACCCACGCCTTGATGATTTTATCAAGTTGACATATAGGGGACTGGGCAGAGATCACATTGCATCAGCATGGTCAAAAGTCGTCGCAATGCTTTGTTTTAAATGGACAGTCAGATTCTCCCGGTCCATACCAGTTGAAGCGCAACGGAAAGTGCAAAGCGGCACAGCTCAATCCACACTCCAAGGGAGTCATTCTTACTCCTGTCTTTTATCCACGCTTTTTTTTTCATTTTTTCACTTCGACATTTAGAGCACTGTGCAGAAATCACACTGCGTCAGCATGCTCAACGGCCCCCAGAATGGTTTGTTTTATTTGGACAGTGGATTCTGTCAGTCCGTGCCAGTTCATTCGCACCAGACCGCGCAAGAGCTGCACTGCGCTAGCCGCACCTAAAGGGTGTCATAGTTACTCCTGTCGTTTATCCAGCCCTTTCCTTAATTTATTTATTTCACGTTTAAAGCACTAGGCAGAAATCAAATTGCGTCGGCATGGTCAACGGCCCTCGCAATCATTTGTTTTAAATGGACAGTTGGATTACCCCGATCTATCCCAGTTGAAGCGCACCAGGCAGCGCTAGAGCCGCACTGCTCTAGTCGCAGCTCAAGGGAGTCATTGTTACTCACTTAGCTCCCCCACGCCTTGTTCTATTTCTTCAGGTTGACATTTAGGGCACTGGGCACAAATCACCTTGCATAAAAATGGTCAACCGCCCTCGCAATTATATCTTTTAAAAGCACAGTAAGATTCCCCCTGTGCATTCCAGTTGAACCACACCAGACAGTGCAAAGCAGCACTGTTCTAGCCGCACCTCAAGGGAGTCATTGTTACTAACGTCCTTCACCCACGCTTTGTTCCATTTCCTCACATTGACATTTAGAGCCCTGGGCACAAATCACATTGCGTCAGCATCGTCAAAAGTCCTTGCAATGCTTTGTTTTAAGTGGACAGTCAGTTTCAGCCGGTCCATGCCAGTTGAAGCACAACAGATAGCATAACGCGCCACTCCTGAATCCACACTGCAAGGGAGTCATTCTTACTCCTGTCCTTTACCCACGCCTTTTTTTTCATTTCTGCACGTTGACATTTACAGACCTGGGCAGAAATCACATTGCGTCAGCATGGTCAACGGCCCTCAAAATGCATTGTTTTATTTCGAGAGTCGGATTCTCCCGGTCCATGCCAGTTGAAGCGCACCAGGCAGCGCAAGCGCCACACTGCTCTAGCCGCACCTTAAGAGAGCCATTGTTACTCGCTTTGTGTAGCCATGCCTTGTTGCATTTCTTCACGTTGACATTTAGGGCGCCGGGCAGAAGTCACATTACGTCAGCATGATCAAAAGTCTTCGCAAAGCTTTGTTTTAATGGACAGTTGGATTCCACCGGTCCATACCAAATGAAGCACAATGGATAACACAAAGCGAAACTGCTCAATAAACTCTGCACGGGAGTCATTCTTACTCCTGTCCTTTATACCCACCTTTTTGCATTTCTTCACGTTGACATTTAGAGCACTGGCTCCCAGAATGCTTTGTTTCATTTGGACAGTGAATTCCGCCCGTCCATGCCAGTTGAGGCGTACCATTCCGCGCAAGAGCTGCACTGCTCCAGCCGCACCTCACAGGAGTCACTCTTACACCTGTCCTTTATCCAGGCATTTCTTTATTTCATCACTTTGCCGTTTAGAGCACTAGGCAGAAATCACATTGCGTCAGCATGGTGAACGGCCCGCGTAATCATTTGTTTTAAATGGACAGTCGGATTCCCCCGATCTATGCCAGTTGGAGTGCAGCAGACTGCGCAAGAGCCGCACTGCTCTAGTCGCACCTCGAGGGAGTCATTGTTACTCTCATCGCATACACACCTTCTTGCATTTCTTCACGTTGACATTAAATAGCACTGGGCAGAAATCACATTGTGTCAGCATCGGCAACAGCCTTCACAATCATTTGTTTTAAGTGCACAGTGAGATTCCCCCGGTGCATGCCAGGTAAGCCACACCAGACAGTGCAGAGCCGTGCTGCTCTAGTCGCACCTCATGGGAGTCATTGTTAGTCTCTTCGTTTACCCACGCCTTGATGATTTTATCAAGTTGACATATAGGGGACTGGGCAGAGATCACATTGCATCAGCATGGTCAAAAGTCCTCGCAATGCTTTGTTTTAAATGGACAGTCAGATTCTCCCGGTCCATACCAGTTGAAGCGCAACGGAAAGTGCAAAGCGGCACAGCTCAATCCACACTGCAAGGGAGTCATTCTTACTCCTGTCTTTTATCCACGCTTTTTTTTTCATTTTTTCACTTCGACATTTAGAGCACTGTGCAGAAATCACACTGCGTCAGCATGCTCAACGGCCCCCAGAATGGTTTGTTTTATTTGGACAGTGGATTCTGTCAGTCCGTGCCAGTTCATTCGCACCAGACCGCGCAAGAGCTGCACTGCGCTAGCCGCACCTAAAGGGTGTCATAGTTACTCCTGTCGTTTATCCAGCCCTTTCCTTAATTTATTTATTTCACGTTTAAAGCACTAGGCAGAAATCAAATTGCGTCGGCATGGTCAACGGCCCTCGCAATCATTTGTTTTAAATGGACAGTCGGATTACCCCGATCTATCCCAGTTGAAGCGCACCAGGCAGCGCTAGAGCCGCACTGCTCTAGTCGCAGCTCAAGGGAGTCATTGTTACTCACTTAGCTCCCCCACGCCTTGTTCTATTTCTTCAGGTTGACATTTAGGGCACTGGGCACAAATCACCTTGCATAAAAATGGTCAACCGCCCTCGCAATTATATCTTTTAAAAGCACAGTAAGATTCCCCCTGTGCATTCCAGTTGAACCACACCAGACAGTGCAAAGCAGCACTGTTCTAGCCGCACCTCAAGGGAGTCATTGTTACTAACGTCCTTCACCCACGCTTTGTTCCATTTCCTCACATTGACATTTAGAGCCCTGGGCACAAATCACATTGCGTCAGCATCGTCAAAAGTCCTTGCAATGCTTTGTTTTAAGCGGACAGTCAGTTTCAGCCGGTCCATGCCAGTTGAAGCACAACAGATAGCATAAAGCGCCACTCCTGAATCCACACTGCAAGGGAGTCATTCTTACTCCTGTCGTTTAACCACGCCTTTTTTTTCATTTCTGCACGTTGACATTTACAGACCTGGGCAGAAATCACATTGCGTCAGCATGGTCAACGGCCCTCAAAATGCATTGTTTTATTTGGAGAGTCGGATTCTCCCGGTCCATGCCAGTTGAAGCGCACCAGGCAGCGCAAGCGCCACACTGCTCTAGCCGCACCTCAAGAGGGCCATTGTTACTCGCTTTGTGTAGCCATGCCTTGTTGCATTTCTTCACGTTGACATTAAGCGCGCTGGGCAGAAGTCACATTACGTCAGCATGATCAAAAGTCTTCGCAAAGCTTTGTTTTAATGGACAGTTGGATTCCACCGGTCCCTACCAAATGAAGCACAATGGATAGCACAAAGCGAAACTGCTCAATAAACTCTGCACGGGAGTCATTCTTACTCCTGTCCTTTATACCCACCTTTTTGCATTTCTTCACGTTGACATTTAGAGCACTGGCTCCCAGAATGCTTTGTTTCATTTGGACAGTGAATTCCGCCCGTCCATGCCAGTTGAGGCGTACCATACCGCGCAAGAGCTGCACTGCTCCAGCCGCACCTCACAGGAGTCACTCTTACACCTGTCCTTTATCCAGGCATTTCTTTATTTCATCACTTTGCCGTTTAGAGCACTAGGCAGAAATCACATTGCGTCAGCATGGTGAACGGCCCGCGTAATCATTTGTTTTAAATGGACAGTCGGATTCCCCCGATCTATGCCAGTTGGAGTGCAGCAGACCGCGCAAGAGCCGCACTGCTCTAGTCGCACCTCGAGGGAGTCATTGTTACTCTCATCGCATACACACCTTCTTGCATTTCTTCACGTTGACATTAAATAGCACTGGGCAGAAATCACATTGTGTCAGCATCGGCAACAGCCTTCACAATCATTTGTTTTAAGTGCACAGTGAGATTCCCCCGGTGCATGACAGGTAAACCACACCAGACAGTGCAAAGCTGTGCTGCTCTAGTCGCACCTCATGGGAGTCATTGTTAGTCTCTTCGTTTACCCACGCCTTGTTGATTTTATCAAGTTGACATATAGGGGACTGGGCAGAAATCACATTGCGTCAGCATGGTCAAAAGTCCCCGCAATGCTTTGTTTTAAATGGACAGTCGGATTCCCCCGGTCTATACCAGTTGAAGCACAATGGAAAGTGCAGAGCGGCACAGCTGAATGCACACTGCAAGGGAGTCATTCTTACTCATGTCGTTTATCCACACCTTTTTTTCATTTTTTCACTTTGACATTTAGAGCACTGTGCAGAAATCACACTGCGTCAGCACGGTCAACGGCCCCCAAAATGCTTTGTTTTATTTGGGCATTTTATTTTACAGGAGGTATTCAGAGACATGGATTGGGAAGAATTGGGGATAAAAGTTAATCGAGAATAGCTTGGTAACTCGCGATTCGCTGATGACATTGCCTTGCTTAGTACCTCAGGGGACCAATTGCAATGCATGTTCAGTGACCTGGATAGGCAAAGCAGAAGAGTGGGTCTAAAAATTAATCTGCAGGAAACTAAAGTAATGCTTAACAGTCTCCGAAGAAAACCGCAATTTACAATAGGCAGCGAGGCACTGGAAGTCGTAAGGGAATACACCAACTTAGGTCAGGTAGTGACAGCGGATGCGGATCATAAGACAGAAATATTCAGAAGAACAAGAATGGGCTGGGGTGCGTTTGGCAGGCATTCTCAGATGATGAATAGCAGGTTGCCGTTATCCCCTCAAGAGGAAAGTATATAATACCTGTGTCTTACCAGCACTCACCTATGGGGCAGAAACCTTGAGGCTTACGAAAAGGGTTCTGCTCATATTGAGGACGACACAACGAGCTATGGAAAGAAGAATGATAGGTGTAACGTTAAAGGATAAGAAAAGAGCAGATTGGGTGAGGGAACAAACGCGAGTTAATGACATCTTAGTTGAAATCAAGAAAAAGAAATGGGCATGGGCAGGATACGAAATGAGGAGGGAAGATAACCGATGGTCATTAAGGGTTACGGAATGGATTCCAAGGGAAGGGAAGCTTAGCAGAGGGCGGCAGAAAGTTAGGCGGGCGCATGAGATTAAGAAGTTTGCAGGGACGACATGGCCACACATAGTACATGATCGGGGTTGTTGGAGATGTACGGGAGAGGCCTTTGCCCTGCAGTAGGCGTAACCAGGCTGATGCTGATGATGATTCCGCCGGTCCATGCCAGTTGAGGCACACAAGACCACGCAAGAGCCGCACTGCGATAGCCGCACCGGGAGTCATTGTGACTCCTGTAGTTTATCCATGCCTTTTTTTATTTACTTCAGTTTCACGTTTAGAGCACTGGGCAGAAATCACATTGCGTCAGCATGGCCGACGGCCCTCGCAATCATTTGTTTTAAATGGACAGTCGGATTCCCCCGATCTATGCCAGCTGGAGTGCAGCAGACTGTGCAAAAGCTGCACTGCTCTAGTCGCACCTCAAGGGAGTCATTGTTACTCTCACCGCTTACACACACCTTCTTGCATTTCTTCACGTTGACATTAAATAGCACTGGGTAGAAATCACATAGTGTCAGCATCGGCAACAGCCTTCACAATCATTTGTTTTAAGTGCACAGTGAGATTCCCCCGGTGCATGCCAGGTAAGCCACACCAGACAGTGCAGAGCCGTGCTGCTCTAGTCGCACCTCATGGGAGTCATTGTTAGTCTCTTCGTTTAGCCACGCCTTGATGATTTTATCAAGTTGACATATAGGGGACTGGGCAGAGATCACATTGCATCAGCATGGTCAAAAGTCCTCGCAATGCTTTGTTTTAAATGGACAGTCAGATTCTCCCGGTCCATACCAGTTGAAGCGCAACGGAAAGTGCAAAGCGGCACAGCTCAATCCACACTCCAAGGGAGTCATTCTTACTCCTGTCTTTTATCCACGCTTTTTTTTTTCATTTTTTCACTTCGACATTTAGAGCACTGTGCAGAAATCACACTGCGTCAGCATGCTCAACGGCCCCCAGAATGGTTTGTTTTATTTGGACAGTGGATTCTGTCAGTCCGTGCCAGTTCATTCGCACCAGACCGCGCAAGAGCTGCACTGCGCTAGCCGCACCTAAAGGGTGTCATAGTTACTCCTGTCGTTTATCCAGCCCTTTCCTTAATTTATTTATTTCACGTTTAAAGCACTAGGCAGAAATCAAATTGCGTCGGCATGGTCAACGGCCCTCGCAATCATTTGTTTTAAATGGACAGTCGGATTACCCTGATCTATCCCAGTTGAAGCGCACCAGGCAGCGCTAGAGCCGCACTGCTCTAGTCGCAGCTCAAGGGAGTCATTGTTACTCACTTAGCTCCCCCACGCCTTGTTCTATTTCTTCAGGTTGACATTTAGGGCACTGGGCACAAATCACCTTGCATAAAAATGGTCAACCGCCCTCGCAATTATATCTTTTAAAAGCACAGTAAGATTCCCCCTGTGCATTCCAGTTGAACCACACCAGACAGTGCAAAGCAGCACTGTTCTAGCCGCACCTCAAGGGAGTCATTGTTACTAACGTCCTTCACCCACGCTTTGTTCCATTTCCTCACATTGACATTTAGAGCCCTGGGCACAAATCACATTGCGTCAGCATCGTCAAAAGTCCTTGCAATGCTTTGTTTTAGGTGGACAGTCAGTTTCAGCCGGTCCATGCCAGTTGAAGCACAACAGATAGCATAAAGCGCCACTCCCGAATCCACACTGCAAGGGAGTCATTCTTACTCCTGTCCTTTAACCACGCCTTTTTTTTCATTTCTGCACGTTGACATTTACAGACCTGGGCAGAAATCACATTGCGTCAGCATGGTCAACGGCCCTCAAAATGCATTGTTTTATTTCGAGAGTCGGATTCTCCCGGTCCATGCCAGTTGAAGCGCACCAGGCAGCGCAAGCGCCACACTGCTCTAGCCGCACCTTAAGAGAGCCATTGTTACTCGCTTTGTGTAGCTATGCCTTGTTGCATTTCTTCACGTTGACATTTAGGGCGCCGGGCAGAAGTCACATTACGTCAGCATGATCAAAAGTCTTCGCAAAGCTTTGTTTTAATGGACAGTTGGATTCCACCGGTCCATACCAAATGAAGCACAATGGATAACACAAAGCGAAACTGCTCAATAAACTCTGCACGGGAGTCATTCTTACTCCTGTCCTTTATACCCACCTTTTTGCATTTCTTCACGTTGACATTTAGAGCACTGGCTCCCAGAATGCTTTGTTTCATTTGGACAGTGAATTCCGCCCGTCCATGCCAGTTGAGGCGTACCATTCCGCGCAAGAGCTGCACTGCTCCAGCCGCACCTCACAGGAGTCACTCTTACACCTGTCCTTTATCCAGGCATTTCTTTATTTCATCACTTTGCCGTTTAGAGCACTAGGCAGAAATCACATTGCGTCAGCATCGCAACAGCCTTCACAATCATTTGTTTTAAGTGCACAGTGAGATTCCCCCGGTGCATGCCAGGTAAGCCACACCAGACAGTGCAGAGCCGTGCTGCTCTAGTCGCACCTCATGGGAGTCATTGTTAGTCTCTTCGTTTACCCACGCCTTGATGATTTTATCAAGTTGACATATAGGGGACTGGGCAGAGATCACATTGCATCAGCATGGTCAAAAGTCCTCGCAATGCTTTGTTTTAAATGGACAGTCAGATTCTCCCGGTCCATACCAGTTGAAGCGCAACGGAAAGTGCAAAGCGGCACAGCTCAATCCACACTGCAAGGGAGTCATTCTTACTCCTGTCTTTTATCCACGCTTTTTTTTCATTTTTTCACTTCGACATTTAGAGCACTGTGCAGAAATCACACTGCGTCAGCATGCTCAACGGCCCCCAGAATGGTTTGTTTTATTTGGACAGTGGATTCTGTCAGTCCGTGCCAGTTCATTCGCACCAGACCGCGCAAGAGCTGCACTGCGCTAGCCGCACCTAAAGGGTGTCATAGTTACTCCTGTCGTTTATCCAGCCCTTTCCTTAATTTATTTATTTCACGTTTAAAGCACTAGGCAGAAATCAAATTGCGTCGGCATGGTCAACGGCCCTCGCAATCATTTGTTTTAAATGGACAGTCGGATTACCCCGATCTATCCCAGTTGAAGCGCACCAGGCAGCGCTAGAGCCGCACTGCTCTAGTCGCAGCTCAAGGGAGTCATTGTTACTCACTTAGCTCCCCCACGCCTTGTTCTATTTCTTCAGGTTGACATTTAGGGCACTGGGCACAAATCACCTTGCATAAAAATGGTCAACCGCCCTCGCAATTATATCTTTTAAAAGCACAGTAAGATTCCCCCTGTGCATTCCAGTTGAACCACACCAGACAGTGCAAAGCAGCACTGTTCTAGCCGCACCTCAAGGGAGTCATTGTTACTAACGTCCTTCACCCACGCTTTGTTCCATTTCCTCACATTGACATTTAGAGCCCTGGGCACAAATCACATTGCGTCAGCATCGTCAAAAGTCCTTGCAATGCTTTGTTTTAGGTGGACAGTCAGTTTCAGCCGGTCCATGCCAGTTGAAGCACAACAGATAGCATAAAGCGCCACTCCTGAATCCACACTGCAAGGGAGTCATTCTTACTCCTGTCCTTTAACCACGCCTTTTTTTGCATTTCTGCACGTTGACATTTACAGACCTGGGCAGAAATCACATTGCGTCAGCATGGTCAACGGCCCTCAAATGCATTGTTTTATTTCGAGAGTCGGATTCTCCCGGTCCATGCCAGTTGAAGCGCACCAGGCAGCGCAAGCGCCACACTGCTCTAGCCGCACCTTAAGAGAGCCATTGTTACTCGCTTTGTATAGCCATGCCTTGTTGCATTTCTTCACGTTGACATTTAGGGCGCTGGGCAGAAGTCACATTACGTCAGCATGATCAAAAGTCTTCGCAAAGCTTTGTTTTAATGGACAGTTGGATTCCACCGGTCCATACCAAATGAAGCACAATGGATAGCACAAAGCGAAACTGCTCAATAAACTCTGCACGGGAGTCATTCTTACTCCTGTCCTTTATACCCACCTTTTTGCATTTCTTCACGTTGACATTTAGAGCACTGGCTCCCAGAATGCTTTGTTTCATTTGGACAGTGAATTCCGCCCGTCCATGCCAGTTGAGGCGTACCATACCGCGCAAGAGCTGCACTGCTCCAGCAGCACCTCACAGGAGTCACTCTTACACCTGTCCTTTATCCAGGCATTTCTTTATTTCATCACTTTGCCGTTTAGAGCACTAGGCAGAAATCACATTGCGTCAGCATCGGCAACAGCCTTCACAATCATTTGTTTTAAGTGCACAGTGAGATTCCCCCGGTGCATGCCAGGTAAGCCACACCAGACAGTGCAGAGCCGTGCTGCTCCAGTCGCACCTCATGGGAGTCATTGTTAGTCTCTTCGTTTACCCACGCCTTGATGATTTTATCAAGTTGACATATAGGGGACTGGGCAGAGATCACATTGCATCAGCATGGTCAAAAGTCCTCGCAATGCTTTGTTTTAAATGGACAGTCAGATTCTCCCGGTCCATACCAGTTGAAGCGCAACGGAAAGTGCAAAGCGACACAGCTCAATCCACACTGCAAGGGAGTCATTCTTACTCCTGTCTTTTATCCACGCTTTTTTTTCACTTTTTCACTTCGACATTTAGAGCACTGTGCAGAAATCACACTGCGTCAGCATGCTCAACGGCCCCCAGAATGGTTTGTTTTATTTGGACAGTGGATTCTGTCAGTCCGTGCCAGTTCATTCGCACCAGACCGCGCAAGAGCTGCACTGCGCTAGCCGCACCTAAAGGGTGTCATGGTTACTCCTGTCGTTTATCCAGCCCTTTCCTTAATTTATTTATTTCACGTTTAAAGCACTAGGCAGAAATCAAATTGCGTCGGCATGGTCAACGGCCCTCGCAATCATTTGTTTTAAATGGACAGTCGGATTACCCCGATCTATCCCAGTTGAAGCGCACCAGGCAGCGCTAGAGCCGCACTGCTCTAGTCGCAGCTCAAAGGAGTCATTGTTACTCACTTAGCTCCCCCACGCCTTGTTCTATTTCTTCAGGTTGACATTTAGGGCACTGGGCACAAATCACCTTGCATAAAAATGGTCAACCGCCCTCGCAATTATATCTTTTAAAAGCACAGTAAGATTCCCCCTCTGCATTCCAGTTGAACCACACCAGACAGTGCAAAGCAGCACTGTTCTAGCCGCACCTCAAGGGAGTCATTGTTACTAACGTCCTTCACCCACGCTTTGTTCCATTTCCTCACATTGACATTTAGAGCCCTGGGCACAAATCACATTGCGTCAGCATCGTCAAAAGTCCTTGCAATGCTTTGTTTTAAGTGGACAGTCAGTTTCAGCCGGTCCATGCCAGTTGAAGCACAACAGATAGCATAAAGCGCCACTCCTGAATCCACACTGCAAGGGAGTCATTCTTACTCCTGTCCTTTAACCACGCCTTTTTTTTCATTTCTGCACGTTGACATTTACAGACCTGGGCAGAAATCACATTGCGTCAGCATGGTCAACGGCCCTCAAAATGCATTGTTTTATTTCGAGAGTCGGATTCTCCCGGTCCATGCCAGTTGAAGCGTACCAGGCAGCGCAAGCGCCACACTGCTCTAGCCGCACCTTAAGAGAGCCATTGTTACTCGCTTTGTGTAGCCATGCCTTGTTGCATTTCTTCACGTTGACATTTAGGGCGCTGGGCAGAAGTCACATTACGTCAGCATGATCAAAAGTCTTCGCAAAGCTTTGTTTTAATGGACAGTTGGATTCCACCGGTCCATACCAAATGAAGCACAATGGATAGCACAAAGCGAAACTGCTCAATAAACTCTGCACGGGAGTCATTCTTACTCCTGTCCTTTATACCCACCTTTTTGCATTTCTTCCCGTTGACATTTAGAGCACTGGCTCCCAGAATGCTTTGTTTCATTTGGACAGTGAATTCCGCCCGTCCATGCCAGTTGAGGCGTACCCTACCGCGCAAGACCTGCACTGCTCCAGCCGCACCTCACAGGAGTCACTCTTACACCTGTCCTTTATCCAGGCATTTCTTTATTTCATCACTTTGCCGTTTAGAGCACTAGGCAGAAATCACATTGCGTCAGCATGGTGAACGGCCCGCGTAATCATTTGTTTTAAATGGACAGTCGGATTCCCCCGATCTATGCCAGTTGGAGTGCAGCAGACCGCGCAAGAGCCGCACTGCTCTAGTCGCACCTCGAGGGAGTCATTGTTACTCTCATCGCATACACACCTTCTTGCATTTCTTCACGTTGACATGAAATAGCACTGGGCAGAAATCACATTGTGTCAGCATCGGCAACAGCCTTCACAATCATTTGTTTTAAGTGCACAGTGAGATTCCCCCGGTGCATGACAGGTAAACCACACCAGACAGTGCAAAGCTGTGCTGCTCTAGTCGCACCTCATGGGAGTCATTGTTAGTCTCTTCGTTTACCCACGCCTTGTTGATTTTATCAAGTTGACATATAGGGGACTGGGCAGAAATCACATTGCGTCAGCATGGTCAAAAGTCCCCGCAATGCTTTGTTTTAAATGGACAGTCGGATTCCCCCGGTCTATACCAGTTGAAGCACAATGGAAAGTGCAAAGCGGCACAGCTGAATGCACACTGCAAGGGAGTCATTCTTACTCATGTCGTTTATCCACACCTTTTTTTCATTTTTTCACTTTGACATTTAGAGCACTGTGCAGAAATCACACTGCGTCAGCACGGTCAACGGCCCCCAAAATGCTTTGTTTTATTTGGGCATTTTATTTTACAGGAGGTATTCAGAGACATGGATTGGTCAGAATTGGGGATAAAAGTTAATCGAGAATAGCTTGGTAACTCGCGATTCGCTGATGACATTGCCTTGCTTAGTACCTCAGGGGACCAATTGCAATGCATGTTCAGTGACCTGGATAGGCAAAGCAGAAGAGTGGGTCTAAAAATTAATCTGCAGGAAACTAAAGTAATGCTTAACAGTCTCCGAAGAAAACCGCAATTTACAATAGGCAGCGAGGCACTGGAAGTCGTAAGGGAATACACCAACTTAGGTCAGGTAGTGACAGCGGATGCGGATCATAAGACAGAAATATTCAGAAGAACAAGAATGGGCTGGGGTGCGTTTGGCAGGCATTCTCAGATGATGAATAGCAGGTTGCCGTTATCCCCTCAAGAGGAAAGTATATAATACCTGTGTCTTACCAGCACTCACCTATGGGGCAGAAACCTTGAGGCTTACGAAAAGGGTTCTGCTCATATTGAGGACGACACAACGAGCTATGGAAAGAAGAATGATAGGTGTAACGTTAAAGGATAAGAAAAGAGCAGATTGGGTGAGGGAACAAACGCGAGTTAATGACATCTTAGTTGAAATCAAGAAAAAGAAATGGGCATGGGCAGGATACGAAATGAGGAGGGAAGATAACCGATGGTCATTAAGGGTTACGGAATGGATTCCAAGGGAAGGGAAGCTTAGCAGAGGGCGGCAGAAAGTTAGGCGGGCGCATGAGATTAAGAAGTTTGCAGGGACGACATGGCCACACATAGTACATGATCGGGGTTGTTGGAGATGTACGGGAGAGGCCTTTGCCCTGCAGTAGGCGTAACCAGGCTGATGCTGATGATGATTCCGCCGGTCCATGCCAGTTGAGGCACACAAGACCACGCAAGAGCCGCACTGCGATAGCCGCACCGGGAGTCATTGTGACTCCTGTAGTTTATCCATGCCTTTTTTTATTTACTTCAGTTTCACGTTTAGAGCACTGGGCAGAAATCACATTGCGTCAGCATGGCCGACGGCCCTCGCAATTATTTGTTTTAAATGGACAGTCGGATTCCCCCGATCTATGCCAGCTGGAGTGCAGCAGACTGTGCAAAAGCTGCACTGCTCTAGTCGCACCTCAAGGGAGTCATTGTTACTCTCACCGCTTACACACACCTTCTTGCATTTCTTCACGTTGACATTAAATAGCACTGGGTAGAAATCACATAGTGTCAGCATTGGCAACAGCCTTCACAATCATTTGTTTTAAGTGCACAGTGAGATTCCCCCGGTGCATGCCAGGTAAGCCACACCAGACAGTGCAGAGCCGTGCTGCTCTAGTCGCACCTCATGGGAGTCATTGTTAGTCTCTTCGTTTACCCACGCCTTGATGATTTTATCAAGTTGACATATAGGGGACTGGGCAGAGATCACATTGCATCAGCATGGTCAAAAGTCCTCGCAATGCTTTGTTTTAAATGGACAGTCAGATTCTCCCGGTCCATACCAGTTGAAGCGCAACGGAAAGTGCAAAGCGGCACAGCTCAATCCACACTCCAAGGGAGTCATTCTTACTCCTGTCTTTTATCCACGCTTTTTTTTTCATTTTTTCACTTCGACATTTAGAGCACTGTGCAGAAATCACACTGCGTCAGCATGCTCAACGGCCCCCAGAATGGTTTGTTTTATTTGGACAGTGGATTCTGTCAGTCCGTGCCAGTTCATTCGCACCAGACCGCGCAAGAGCTGCACTGCGCTAGCCGCACCTAAAGGGTGTCATAGTTACTCCTGTCGTTTATCCAGCCCTTTCCTTAATTTATTTATTTCACGTTTAAAGCACTAGGCAGAAATCAAATTGCGTGAGCATGGTCAACGGCCCTCGCAATCATTTGTTTTAAATGGACAGTTGGATTACCCCGATCTATCCCAGTTGAAGCGCACCAGGCAGCGCTAGAGCCGCACTGCTCTAGTCGCAGCTCAAGGGAGTCATTGTTACTCACTTAGCTCCCCCACGCCTTGTTCTATTTCTTCAGGTTGACATTTAGGGCACTGGGCACAAATCACCTTGCATAAAAATGGTCAACCGCCCTCGCAATTATATCTTTTAAAAGCACAGTAAGATTCCCCCTGTGCATTCCAGTTGAACCACACCAGACAGTGCAAAGCAGCACTGTTCTAGCCGCACCTCAAGGGAGTCATTGTTACTAACGTCCTTCACCCACGCTTTGTTCCATTTCCTCACATGGACATTTAGAGCCCTGGGCACAAATCACATTGCGTCAGCATCGTCAAAAGTCCTTGCAATGCTTTGTTTTAAGTGGACAGTCAGTTTCAGCCGGTCCATGCCAGTTGATGCACAACAGATAGCATAAAGCGCCACTCCTGAATTCACACTGCAAGGGAGTCATTCTTACTCCTGTCGTTTAACCACGCCTTTTTTTCATTTCTGCACGTTGACATTTACAGACCTGGGCAGAAATCACATTGCGTCAGCATGGTCAACGGCCCTCAAAATGCATTGTTTTATTTCGAGAGTCGGATTCTCCCGGTCCATGCCAGTTGAAGCGCACCAGGCAGCGCAAGCGCCACACTGCTCTAGCCGCACCTTAAGAGAGCCATTGTTACTCGCTTTGTGTAGCCATGCCTTGTTGCATTTCTTCACGTTGACATTTAGGGCGCTGGGCAGAAGTCACATTACGTCAGCATGATCAAAAGTCTTCGCAAAGCTTTGTTTTAATGGACAGTTGGATTCCACCGGTCCATACCAAATGAAGCACAATGGATAGCACAAAGCGAAACTGCTCAATAAACTCTGCACGGGAGTCATTCTTACTCCTGTCCTTTATACCCACCTTTTTGCATTTCTTCACGTTGACATTTAGAGCACTGGCTCCCAGAATGCTTTGTTTCATTTGGACAGTGAATTCCGCCCGTCCATGCCAGTTGAGGCGTACCATACCGCGCAAGAGCTGCACTGCTCCAGCCGCACCTCACAGGAGTCACTCTTACACCTGTCCTTTATCCAGACATTTCTTTATTTCATCACTTTGCCGTTTAGAGCACTAGGCAGAAATCACATTGCGTCAGCATCGGCAACAGCCTTCACAATCATTTGTTTTAAGTGCACAGTGAGATTCCCCCGGTGCATGCCAGGTAAGCCACACCAGACAGGGCAGAGCCGTGCTGCTCTAGTCGCACCTCATGGGAGTCATTGTTAGTCTCTTCGTTTACCCACGCCTTGATGATTTTATCAAGTTGACATATAGGTGACTGGGCAGAGATCACATTGCATCAGCATGGTCAAAAGTCCTCGCAATGCTTTGTTTTAAATGGACAGTCAGATTCTCCCGGTCCATACCAGTTGAAGCGCAACGGAAAGTGCAAAGCGGCACAGCTCAATCCACACTGCAAGGGAGTCATTCTTACTCCTGTCTTTTATCCACGCTTTTTTTTTCATTTTTTCACTTCGACATTTAGAGCACTGTGCAGAAATCACACTGCGTCAGCATGCTCAACGGCCCCCAGAATGGTTTGTTTTATTTGGACAGTGGATTCTGTCAGTCCGTGCCAGTTCATTCGCACCAGACCGCGCAAGAGCTGCACTGCGCTAGCCGCACCTAAAGGGTGTCATAGTTACTCCTGTCGTTTATCCAGCCCTTTCCTTAATTTATTTATTTCACGTTTAAAGCACTAGGCAGAAATCAAATTGCGTCGGCATGGGCAACGGCCCTCGCAATCATTTGTTTTAAATGGACAGTCGGATTACCCCGATCTATCCCAGTTGAAGCGCACCAGGCAGCGCTAGAGCCGCACTGCTCTAGTCGCAGCTCAAGGGAGTCATTGTTACTCACTTAGCTCCCCCACGCCTTGTTCTATTTCTTCAGGTTGACATTTAGGGCACTGGGCACAAATCACCTTGCATAAAAATGGTCAACCGCCCTCGCAATTATATCTTTTAAAAGCACAGTAAGATTCCCCCTGTGCATTCCAGTTGAACCACACCAGACAGTGCAAAGCAGCACTGTTCTAGCCGCACCTCAAGGGAGTCATTGTTACTAACGTCCTTCACCCACGCTTTGTTCCATTTCCTCACATTGACATTTAGAGCCCTGGGCACAAATCACATTGCGTCAGCATCGTCAAAAGTCCTTGCAATGCTTTGTTTTAGGTGGACAGTCAGTTTCAGCCGGTCCATGCCAGTTGAAGCACAACAGATAGCATAAAGCGCCACTCCTGAATCCACACTGCAAGGGAGTCATTCTTACTCCTGTCCTTTAACCACGCCTTTTTTTGCATTTCTGCACGTTGACATTTACAGACCTGGGCAGAAATCACATTGCGTCAGCATGGTCAACGGCCCTCAAAATGCATTGTTTTATTTCGAGAGTCGGATTCTCCCGGTCCATGCCAGTTGAAGCGCACCAGGCAGCGCAAGCGCCACACTGCTCTAGCCGCACCTTAAGAGAGCCATTGTTACTCGCTTTGTGTAGCCATGCCTTGTTGCATTTCTTCACGTTGACATTTAGGGCGCTGGGCAGAAGTCACATTACGTCAGCATGATCAAAAGTCTTCGCAAAGCTTTGTTTTAATGGACAGTTGGATTCCACCGGTCCATACCAAATGAAGCACAATGGATAGCACAAAGCGAAACTGCTCAATAAACTCTGCACGGGAGTCATTCTTACTCCTGTCCTTTATACCCACCTTTTTGCATTTCTTCACGTTGACATTTAGAGCACTGGCTCCCAGAATGCTTTGTTTCATTTGGACAGTGAATTCCGCCCGTCCATGCCAGTTGAGGCGTACCATACCGCGCAAGAGCTGCACTGCTCCAGCCGCACCTCACAGGAGTCACTCTTACACCTGTCCTTTATCCAGGCATTTCTTTATTTCATCACTTTGCCGTTTAGAGCACTAGGCAGAAATCACATTGCGTCAGCATCGGCAACAGCCTTCACAATCATTTGTTTTAAGTGCACAGTGAGATTCCCCCGGTGCATGCCAGGTAAGCCACACCAGACAGTGCAGAGCCGTGCTGCTCTAGTCGCACCTCATGGGAGTCATTGTTAGTCTCTTCGTTTACCCACGCCTTGATGATTTTATAAAGTTGACATATAGGGGACTGGGCAGAGATCACATTGCATCAGCATGGTCAAAAGTCCTCGCAATGCTTTGTTTTAAATGGACAGTCAGATTCTCCCGGTCCATACCAGTTGAAGCGCAACGGAAAGTGCAAAGCGGCACAGCTCAATCCACACTGCAAGGGAGTCATTCTTACTCCTGTCTTTTATCCACGCTTTTTTTTCATTTTTTCACTTCGACATTTAGAGCACTGTGCAGAAATCACACTGCGTCAGCATGCTCAACGGCCCCCAGAATGGTTTGTTTTATTTGGACAGTGGATTCTGTCAGTCCGTGCCAGTTCATTCGCACCAGACCGCGCAAGAGCTGCACTGCGCTAGCCGCACCTAAAGGGTGTCATAGTTACTCCTGTCGTTTATCCAGCCCTTTCCTTAATTTATTTATTTCACGTTTAAAGCACTAGGCAGAAATCAAATTGCGTCGGCATGGTCAACGGCCCTCGCAATCATTTGTTTTAAATGGACAGTCGGATTACCCCGATCTATCCCAGTTGAAGCGCACCAGGCAGCGCTAGAGCCGCACTGCTCTAGTCGCAGCTCAAGGGAGTCATTGTTACTCACTTAGCTCCCCCACGCCTTGTTCTATTTCTTCAGGTTGACATTTAGGGCACTGGGCACAAATCACCTTGCATAAAAATGGTCAACCGCCCTCGCAATTATATCTTTTAAAAGCACAGTAAGATTCCCCCTGTGCATTCCAGTTGAACCACACCAGACAGTGCAAAGCAGCACTGTTCTAGCCGCACCTCAAGGGAGTCATTGTTACTAACGTCCTTCACCCACGCTTTGTTCCATTTCCTCACATTGACATTTAGAGCCCTGGGCACAAATCACATTGCGTCAGCATCGTCAAAAGTCCTTGCAATGCTTTGTTTTAAGTGGACAGTCAGTTTCAGCCGGTCCATGCCAGTTGAAGCACAACAGATAGCATAAAGCGCCACTCCTGAATCCACACTGCAAGGGAGTCATTCTTACTCCTGTCCTTTAACCACGCCTTTTTTTCATTTCTGCACGTTGACATTTACAGACCTGGGCAGAAATCACATTGCGTCAGCATGGTCAACGGCCCTCAAAATGCATTGTTTTATTTCGAGAGTCGGATTCTCCCGGTCCATGCCAGTAGAAGCGTACCAGGCAGCGCAAGCGCCACACTGCTCTAGCCGCACCTTAAGAGAGCCATTGTTACTCGCTTTGTGTAGCCATGCCTTGTTGCATTTCTTCACGTTGACATTTAGGGCGCTGGGCAGAAGTCACATTACGTCAGCATGATCAAAAGTCTTCGCAAAGCTTTGTTTTAATGGACAGTTGGATTCCACCGGTCCATACCAAATGAAGCACAATGGATAGCACAAAGCGAAACTGCTCAATAAACTCTGCACGGGAGTCATTCTTACTCTTGTCCTTTATACCCACCTTTTTGCATTTCTTCACGTTGACATTTAGAGCACTGGCTCCCAGAATGCTTTGTTTCATTTGGACAGTGAATTCCGCCCGTCCATGCCAGTTGAGGCGTACCATACCGCGCAAGACCTGCACTGCTCCAGCCGCACCTCACAGGAGTCACTCTTACACCTGTCCTTTATCCAGGCATTTCTTTATTTCATCACTTTGCCGTTTAGAGCACTAGGCAGAAATCACATTGCGTCAGCATGGTGAACGGCCCGCGTAATCATTTGTTTTAAATGGACAGTCGGATTCCCCCGATCTATGCCAGTTGGAGTGCAGCAGACTGCGCAAGAGCCGCACTGCTCTAGTCGCACCTCGAGGGAGTCATTGTTACTCTCATCGCATACACACCTTCTTGCATTTCTTCACGTTGACATTAAATGGCACTGGGCAGAAATCACATTGTGTCAGCATCGGCAACAGCCTTCTCAATCATTTGTTTTAAGTGCACAGTGAGATTCCCCCGGTGCATGACAGGTAAACCACACCAGACAGTGCAAAGCTGTGCTGCTCTAGTCGCACCTCATGGGAGTCATTCTTACTCCTGTCGTTTAACCACGCCTTTTTTTCATTTCTGCACGTTGACATTTACAGACCTGGGCAGAAATCACATTGCGTCAGCATGGTCAACGGCCCCCAAAATGCTTTGTTTTATTTGGGCATTTTATTTTACAGGAGGTATTCAGAGACATGGATTGGGAAGATTTGGGGATAAAAGTTAATCGAGAATAGCTTAGTAACTCGCGATTCGCTGATGACATTGCCTTCCTTAGTACCTCAGGGGACCAATTGCAATGCATGTTCACTGACCTGGATAGGCAAAGCAGAAGAGTGGGTCTAAAAATTAATCTGCAGGAAACTAAAGTAATGCTTAACAGTCTCGGAAGAAAACAGCAATTTACAATTGGCAGCGAGGCACTAGAAGTCGTAAGGGATTACATCAACTTAGGGCAGGTAGTGACAGCGGATGCGGATCATGAGACAGAAATATTCAGAAGAACAAGAATGGGCTGGGGTGCGTTTGGCAGGCATTCTCAGATGATGATTAGCAGGTTGCCATTATCCCCTCAAGAGGAAAGTATATAATACCTGTGTCTTACCAGTACTCACCTATGGGGCAGAAACCTGGAGGCTTACGAAATGGGTTCTGCTCAAATTGAGGACGACGCAACGAGCTATGGAAAGAAGAATGATAGGTGTAACGTTAAAGGATTAGAAAAGAGCAGATTGGGTGAGGGAACAAACGCGAGTTAATGACATCTTAGTTGAAATCAAGAAAAAGAAATGGGCATGGGCAGGATACGAAATGAGGAGGGAAGATAACCGATGGTCATTAAGGGTTACGGAATGGATTCCAAGGGAAGGGAAGCTTAGCAGAGGGCGGCAGAAAGTTAGGCGGGCGCATGAGATTAAGAAGTTTGCAGGGACGACATGGCCACACATAGTACATGATCGGGGTTGTTGGAGATGTACGGGAGAGGCCTTTGCCCTGCAGTAGGCGTAACCAGGCTGATGCTGATGATGATTCCGCCGGTCCATGCCAGTTGAGGCACACAAGACCACGCAAGAGCCGCACTGCGATAGCCGCACCACAAGGGAGTCATTGTGACTCCTGTAGTTTATCCATGCCTTTTTTTATTTACTTCAGTTTCACGTTTAGAGCACTGGGCAGAAATCACATTGCGTCAGCATGGTCGACGGCCCTCGCAATCATTTGTTTTAAATGGACAGTCGGATTCCCCCGATCTATGCCAGCTGGAGTGCAGCAGACTGTGCAAAAGCTGCACTGTTCTAGTCGCACCTCAAGGGAGTCATTGTTACTCTCATAGCTTACACACACCTTCTTGCATTTCTTCACGTTGACATTAAATAGCACTGGGCAGAAATCACATTGTGTCAGCATCGGCAACGGCCTTCGCAATCATTTCTTTTCATGGCAGAGTTAGATTCCCCCGTTGCATGCCAGGTAAACCACACCAGACAGTGCAAAGCCGCGCTACTCTAGTCCCACCTCATCGGAGTCATTGTTAGTCTCTTCGTTTACCCTCGCCTTGTTGCATTTTATCACGTTGACATTTAGGGGACTGGGCAGAGATCACATTGCATCAGCATGGTCAAAAGTCCTCGCAATGCTTTGTTTTAAATGGACAGTCAGATTCTCCCGGTCCATACCAGTTGAAGCGCAACGGAAAGTGCAAAGCGGCACAGCTCAATCCACACTGCAAGGGAGTCATTCTTACTCCTGTCTTTTATCCACGCTTTTTTTTTCATTTTTTCACTTCGACATTTAGAGCACTGTGCAGAAATCACACTGCGTCAGCATGCTCAACGGCCCCCAGAATGGTTTGTTTTATTTGGACAGTGGATTCTGTCAGTCCATGCCAGTTCATTCGCACCAGACCGCGCAAGAGCTGCACTGCGCTAGCCGCACCTAAAGGGTGTCATAGTTACTCCTGTCGTTTATCCAGCCCTTTCCCTAATTTATTTATTTCACGTTTAAAGCACTAGGCAGAAATCAAATTGCGTCAGCATGGTCAACGGCCCTCGCAATCATTTGTTTTAATTGGACAGTCGGATTACCCCGATCTATCCCAGTTGAAGCGCACCAGGCAGCGCTAGAGCCGCACTGCTCTAGTCGCAGCTCAAGGGAGTCATTGTTACTCACTTAGCTCCCCCACGCCTTGATCTATTTCTTCAGGTTGACATTTAGGGCACTGGGCACAAATCACCTTGCATAAAAATGGTCAACCGCCCTCGCAATTATATCTTTTAAAAGCATAGTAAGATTCCCCCTGTGCATTCCAGTTGAACCACACCAGACAGTGCAAAGCAGCACTGTTCTAGCCGCACCTTAAGGGAGTCATTGTTACTAACGTCCTTCACCCACGCTTTGTTCCATTTCCTCACATTGACATTTAGAGCCCTGGGCAAAAATCACATTGCGTCAGCATCGTCAAAAGTCCTTGCAATGCTTTGTTTTAAGTGGACAGTCAGTTTCAGCCGGTCCATGCCAGTTGATGCACAACAGATAGCATAAAGCGCCACTCCTGAATCCACACTGCAAGGGAGTCATTCTTACTCCTGTCGTTTAACCACGCCTTTTTTTCATTTCTGCACGTTGACATTTACAGACCTGGGCAGAAATCACATTGCGTCAGCATGGTCAACGGCCCTAAAAATGCATTGTTTTATTTCGAGAGTCGGATTCTCCCGGTCCATGCCAGTTGAAGCGCACCAGGCAGCGCAAGCGCCACACTGCTCTAGCCGCACCTTAAGAGAGCCATTGTTACTCGCTTTGTGTAGCCATGCCTTGTTGCATTTCTTCACGTTGACATTTAGGGCGCTGGGCAGAAGTCACATTACGTCAGCATGATCAAAAGTCTTTGCAAAGCTTTGTTTTAATGGACAGTTGGATTCCACCGGTCCATACAAAATGAAGCACAATGGATAGCACAAAGCGAAACTGCTCAATAAACTCTGCACGGGAGTCATTCTTACTCCTGTCCTTTATACCCACCTTTTTGCATTTCTTCACGTTGACATTTAGAGCACTGGCTCCCAGAATGCTTTGTTTAATTTGGACAGTGAATTCCGCCCGTCCATGCCAGTTGAGGCGTACCATACCGCGCAAGAGCTGCACTGCTCCAGCCGCACCTCACAGGAGTCACTCTTACACCTGTCCTTTATCCAGGCATTTCTTTATTTCATCACTTTGCCGTTTAGAGCACTAGGCAGAAATCACATTGCGTCAGCATCGGCAACAGCCTTCACAATCATTTGTTTTAAGTGCACAGTGAGATTCCCCCGGTGCATGCCAGGTAAGCCACACCAGACAGTGCAGAGCCGTGCTGCACTAGTCGCACCTCATGGGAGTCATTGTTAGTCTCTTCGTTTACCCACGCCTTGATGATTTTATCAAGTTGACATATAGGTGACTGGGCAGAGATCACATTGCATCAGCATGGTCAAAAGTCCTCGCAATGCTTTGTTTTAAATGGACAGTCAGATTCTCCCGGTCCATACCAGTTGAAGCGCAACGGAAAGTGCAAAGCGGCACAGCTCAATCCACACTGCAAGGGAGTCATTCTTACTCCTGTCTTTTATCTACGCTTTTTTTTTCATTTTTTCACTTCGACATTTAGAGCACTGTGCAGAAATCACACTGCGTCAGCATGCTCAACGGCCCCCAGAATGGTTTGTTTTATTTGGACAGTGGATTCTGTCAGTCCGTGCCAGTTCATTCGCACCAGACCGCGCAAGAGCTGCACTGCGCTAGCCGCACCTAAAGGGTGTCATAGTTACTCCTGTCGTTTATCCAGCCCTTTCCTTAATTTATTTATTTCACGTTTAAAGCACTAGGCAGAAATCAAATTGCGTCGGCATGGTCAACGGCCCTCGCAATCATTTGTTTTAAATGGAGAGTCGGATTACCCCGATCTATCCCAGTTGAAGCGCACCAGGCAGCGCTAGAGCTGCACTGCTCTAGTCGCAGCTCAAGGGAGTCATTGTTACTCACTTAGCTCCCCCACGCCTTGTTCTATTTCTTCAGGTTGACATTTAGGGCACTGGGCACAAATCACCTTGCATAAAAATGGTCAACCGCCTTCGCAATTATATCTTTTAAAAGCACAGTAAGATTCCCCCTGTGCATTCCAGTTGAACCACACCAGACAGTGCAAAGCAGCACTGTTCTAGCCGCACCTCAAGGGAGTCATTGTTACTAACGTCCTTCACCCACGCTTTGTTCCATTTCCTCACATTGACATTTAGAGCCCTGGGCACAAATCACATTGCGTCAGCATCGTCAAAAGTCCTTGCAATGCTTTGTTTTAAGTGGACAGTCAGTTTCAGCCGGTCCATGCCAGTTGAAGCACAACAGATAGCATAAAGCGCCACTCCTGAATCCACACTGCAAGGGAGTCATTCTTACTCCTGTCCTTTAACCACGCCTTTTTTTCATTTCTGCACGTTGACATTTACAGACCTGGGCAGAAATCACATTGCGTCAGCATGGTCAACGGCCCTCAAAATGCATTGTTTTATTTCGAGAGTCGGATTCTCCCGGTCCATGCCAGTTGAAGCGCACCAGGCAGCGCAAGCGCCACACTGCTCTAGCCGCACCTTAAGAGAGCCATTGTTACTCGCTTTGTGTGGCCATGCCTTGTTGCATTTCTTCACGTTGACATTTAGGGCGCTGGGCAGAAGTCACATTACGTCAGCATGATCAAAAGTCTTCGCAAAGCTTTGTTTTAATGGACAATTGGATTCCACCGGTCCATACCAAATGAAGCACAATGGATAGCACAAAGCGAAACTGCTCAATAAACTCTGCACGGGAGTCATTCTTACTCCTGTCCTTTATACCCACCTTTTTCCATTTCTTCACGTTGACATTTAGAGCACTGGCTCCCAGAATGCTTTGTTTCATTTGGACAGTGAATTCCGCCCGTCCATGCCAGTTGAGGCGTACCATACCGCGCAAGACCTGCACTGCTCCAGCCGCACCTCACAGGAGTCACTCTTACACCTGTCCTTTATCCAGGCATTTCTTTATTTCATCACTTTGCCGTTTAGAGCACTAGGCAGAAATCACATTGCGTCAGCATGGTGAACGGCCCGCGTAATCATTTGTTTTAAATGGACAGTCGGATTCCCCCGATCTATGCCAGTTGGAGTGCAGCAGACTGCGCAAGAGCCGCACTGCTCTAGTCGCACCTCGAGGGAGTCATTGTTACTCTCATCGCATACACACCTTCTTGCATTTCTTCACGTTGACATTAAATGGCACTGGGCAGAAATCACATTGTGTCAGCATCGGCAACAGCCTTCTCAATCATTTGTTTTAAGTGCACAGTGAGATTCCCCCGGTGCATGACAGGTAAACCACACCAGACAGTGCAAAGCTGTGCTGCTCTAGTCGCACCTCATGGGAGTCATTCTTACTCCTGTCGTTTAACCACGCCTTTTTTTCATTTCTGCACGTTGACATTTACAGACCTGGGCAGAAATCACATTGCGTCAGCATGGTCAACGGCCCCCAAAATGCTTTGTTTTATTTGGGCATTTTATTTTACAGGAGGTATTCAGAGACATGGATTGGGAAGATTTGGGGATAAAAGTTAATCGAGAATAGCTTAGTAACTCGCGATTCGCTGATGACATTGCCTTCCTTAGTACCTCAGGGGACCAATTGCAATGCATGTTCACTGACCTGGATAGGCAAAGCAGAAGAGTGGGTCTAAAAATTAATCTGCAGGAAACTAAAGTAATGCTTAACAGTCTCGGAAGAAAACAGCAATTTACAATTGGCAGCGAGGCACTAGAAGTCGTAAGGGATTACATCAACTTAGGGCAGGTAGTGACAGCGGATGCGGATCATGAGACAGAAATATTCAGAAGATCAAGAATGGGCTGGGGTGCGTTTGGCAGGCATTCTCAGATGATGATTAGCAGGTTGCCATTATCCCCTCAAGAGGAAAGTATATAATACCTGTGTCTTACCAGTACTCACCTATGGGGCAGAAACCTGGAGGCTTGCGAAATGGGTTCTGCTCAAATTGAGGACGACGCAACGAGCTATGGAAAGAAGAATGATAGGTGTAACGTTAAAGGATTAGAAAAGAGCAGATTGGGTGAGGGAACAAACGCGAGTTAATGACATCTTAGTTGAAATCAAGAAAAAGAAATGGGCATGGGCAGGATACGAAATGAGGAGGGAAGATAACCGATGGTCATTAAGGGTTACGGAATGGATTCCAAGGGAAGGGAAGCTTAGCAGAGGGCGGCAGAAAGTTAGGCGGGCGCATGAGATTAAGAAGTTTGCAGGGACGACATGGCCACACATAGTACATGATCGGGGTTGTTGGAGATGTACGGGAGAGGCCTTTCCCTGCAGTAGGCGTAACCAGGCTGATGCTGATGATGATTCCGCCGGTCCATGCCAGTTCAGGCACACAAGACCACGCAAGAGCCGCACTGCGATAGCCGCACCACAAGGGAGTCATTGTGACTCCTGTAGTTTATCCATGCCTTTTTTTATTTACTTCAGTTTCACGTTTAGAGCACTGGGCAGAAATCACATTGCGTCAGCATGGTCGACGGCCCTCGCAATCATTTGTTTTAAATGGACAGTCGGATTCCCCCGATCTATGCCAGCTGGAGTGCAGCAGACTGTGCAAAAGCTGCACTGTTCTAGTCGCACCTCAAGGGAGTCATTGTTACTCTCATAGCTTACACACACCTTCTTGCATTTCTTCACGTTGACATTAAATAGCACTGGGCAGAAATCACATTGTGTCAGCATCGGCAACGGCCTTCGCAATCATTTCTTTTCATGGCAGAGTTAGATTCCCCCGTTGCATGCCAGGTAAACCACACCAGACAGTGCAAAGCCGCGCTACTCTAGTCCCACCTCATCGGAGTCATTGTTAGTCTCTTCGTTTACCCTCGCCTTGTTGCATTTTATCACGTTGACATTTAGGGGACTGGGCAGAGATCACATTGCATCAGCATGGTCAAAAGTCCTCGCAATGCTTTGTTTTAAATGGACAGTCAGATTCTCCCGGTCCATACCAGTTGAAGCGCAACGGAAAGTGCAAAGCGGCACAGCTCAATCCACACTGCAAGGGAGTAATTCTTACTCCTGTCTTTTATCCACGCTTTTTTTTCATTTTTTCACTTCGACATTTAGAGCACTGTGCAGAAATCACACTGCGTCAGCATGCTCAACGGCCCCCAGAATGGTTTGTTTTATTTGGACAGTGGATTCTGTCAGTCCATGCCAGTTCATTCGCACCAGACCGCGCAAGAGCTGCACTGCGCTAGCCGCACCTAAAGGGTGTCATAGTTACTCCTGTCGTTTATCCAGCCCTTTACCTAATTTATTTATTTCACGTTTAAAGCACTAGGCAGAAATCAAATTGCGTCAGCATGGTCAACGGCCCTCGCAATCATTTGTTTTAATTGGACAGTCGGATTACCCCGATCTATCCCAGTTGAAGCGCACCAGGCAGCGCTAGAGCCGCACTGCTCTAGTCGCAGCTCAAGGGAGTCATTGTTACTCACTTAGCTCCCCCACGCCTTGATCTATTTCTTCAGGTTGACATTTAGGGCACTGGGCACAAATCACCTTGCATAAAAATGGTCAACCGCCCTCGCAATTATATCTTTAAAAAGCATAGTAAGATTCCCCCTGTGCATTCCAGTTGAACCACACCAGACAGTGCAAAGCAGCCCTGTTCTAGCCGCACCTTAAGGGAGTCATTGTTACTAACGTCCTTCACCCACGCTTTGTTCCATTTCCTCACATTGACATTTAGAGCCCTGGGCACAAATCACATTGCGTCAGCATCGTCAAAAGTCCTTGCAATGCTTTGTTTTAAGTGGACAGTCAGTTTCAGCCGGTCCATGCCAGTTGATGCACAACAGATAGCATAAAGCGCCACTCCTGAATCCACACTGCAAGGGAGTCATTCTTACTCCTGTCGTTTAACCACGCCTTTTTTTCATTTCTGCACGTTGACATTTACAGACCTGGGCAGAAATCACATTGCGTCAGCATGCTCAACGGCCCCCAGAATGGTTTGTTTTATTTGGACAGTGGATTCTGTCAGTCCGTGCCAGTTCATTCGCACCAGACCGCGCAAGAGCTGCACTGCGCTAGCCGCACCTAAAGGGTGTCATAGTTACTCCTGTCGTTTATCCAGCCCTTTCCTTAATTTATTTATTTCACGTTTAAAGCACTAGGCAGAAATCAAATTGCGTCGGCATGGTCCATGGCCCTCGCAATCATTTGTTTTAAATGGACAGTCGGATTACCCCGATCTATCCCAGTTGAAGCGCACCAGGCAGCGCTAGAGCCGCACTGCTCTAGTCGCAGCTCAAGGGAGTCATTGTTACTCACTTAGCTCCCCCACGCCTTGTTCTATTTCTTCAGGTTGACATTTAGGGCACTGGGCACAAATCACCTTGCATAAAAATGGTCAACCGCCCCCAGGCAGCACACCAGCATTGGTCCAACCATGGCCCAATGCTGGCAGAAATTGGTACCAATGTTGGACCAATGTTGGCATATTGGCAAAGTGCAACCCAATCCAATGTTGGCCCAGCGTTCAAGCCAAGATTGGACCAATGTTATGCCAATGCAGCAGCCATTGTGCTGCCAGCGTAGGACCAGCGTTAAAGCCAAGATTGGACCAATGTTATGCCAATGCAGCAGCCATCGTAGGACCAGCGTTAAAGCCAAGATTGGGCCAATGTTATGCCAATGCAGCAGCCATCGTGCTGCCAGCGTAGGACCAGCCTTAAAGCCAAGATTGGGCCAATGTTATGCCAATGCAGCAGCCATCGTAGGACCAGCGTTAAAGCCAAGATTGGGCCAATGTTATGCCAATGCAGCAGCCATCGTGCTGCCAGCGTAGGACCAGTGTTGAGCCATATCGTTACCAATATTAATGCCAGCTCTGAGCCAATGCCCTTTGCATGACGAATATTCTAGATATGCTGGCTTTAGAGCACGCACATATTCTTACCGCAAACATTTTGCTAGCGGCATTTTTTGTAGCAATTGTCCCCTTACTCTCTTCCTCCATAGTAGCTAGGAAAGCTCGACAAAAAGATGTCAAGAAGCAGAAGTCATATATGACTGCAAATAATAATAAAAGAATACTGAAATTGACGTTTATGACAGTTTATTTGCGAATAAATTTTCACGAACAGGCATTTTCCGTGGACCTAGATGGGTGACGCTCGGTTATCTTCAAACAGTTTATTTACAGGCACTGCCCTCAGGATAGGAATTGGGCAAGGTGCCGAGGACGGTGGGCTGGCCAGGGGCTTCAGGGCATGGAGCTGACGTCGGTAGGCAGGTTTGTCAGTGCTTGGATGACAGCAGGCTTATCAGGCCCTCGAGGACCACGATAACGCGGTGGTTTCGTTGATATTGCCACCATATCCGATAGCGACTTCACCATTACTTGGAGGAAATGTTTGCACTGTAAAATGAAAAGAAACAATGTCAGAGATGCTGGTATGACAAATGTATGATGGAGAGTTTTCATTTGAAAAATCGCCATACTGCAACAATATTATAAGTCTGAGCAGAGAGTTCGAAGGGGTGAATCAAGAAACTTTCTTGCAATAGATTTGTCAAGTAACACTTCCTAATATTTCGACATATATGGCATACCTTGTACAAGATGTAACGTAACACTTAGAACAGACATAAAATGCGCAGTCCGCTGTGTTTACAGCTCACACTTAGTCAGCGTAGCACTTTAAAATTAAAACTTGCAGCAAAACCTGCTGCAGCACAAAAAGCCTAGTTTCAGACAGTGTAGACACAATGCGGCCTTCGTGCGAAATTTTTAATGTGGAAACCGAGAAGTTCCGTCAAGAAACACTAGTAAAAGAAGCATTTATTCGAAAAGAAAGAAATACTGTCAGCTGGAAATTATGCTTGACCTATACCAGTGAGAAGAAGCGTGGTTCCTCGGTATCACTAGCAGGATCAGGCCGCACGCGTGGCTTGATAAAATCATAGTCCTGGAATTTGGGTGAAATTCACAGAGATTTAAACGTGGTTCTACTCCAGGCACTATTCAAAGGCTGCAAATAAAAAGAGCTATTTAATTACAGGCATTCTACATTAGCCAGGCCTGTTTCAGTAATATATATACCACGTGATATTGCTTGGGTGATATAGCTTGGGTGATATTGCTTCTGATAAAACTTATAACATGCGCAAAACAAATGCACTCACCATTGTATGATCCATGCTTCTTCGTATCTGAGTTCATCCCACATCGAAGACGGTGCCCACGAGCGCCGACTTCTTTTCTAATTGTTGTTTCGCCTATATTAATTCTAACACTCACAAAAATTCGTGGCCACATTGCTGCGTATTTCAAGATGTAGGCTTCTCAGTAGGAATGACGACAGCAAGCGAGCATTTTTCACGAGAGGAGTGCGCTGGCAAGAACGGACGGCAAGCACTCAGGTGGTGTTGCACCCAGTCGGCGTGCTAGCGACACATAGAAAGAAAGAGTGAAAGGAAAGGGTGAACGAAGAATACGGCGTAAACGCCACTTTCCCCCGCTGGACCTAGCCCGAACGGGTTTTGGGGTGGCAGCGATGGAGGGCGACAAGGAGGACAATAGTGACCCCGCCGCTTTCCCCCGTGCTTCCGAGAGCACCCAATTCGACACAGCAGCTTATGGCTGTCTGAACGCTTGACTGACAGCATTGACCAGGCTCACCTGGGTGCGTGAAGGAGAGGCAAGGGGGGGCTGAAGGACGGAAAGCTAGGCCGAAAAAAAAAATCCGGAATGCGCCGTGCCTACTAAAGGCAAAGACAAGAGGTTGTTGACACGCAAATGCCAAAACGTGCAATTAATTTTTTTTCTGTCAGGGGCATTCATACAAGGAGCTTACTACACATGCACGAACAAACAAATATATTAGAATAGGAGCATGATGTCGCCGCAACATGCCATGCATGCTAAACAAACAAACAATAGTTTCACTAATGCATATGCGCTCCATCTCGATGCAATATAAAACGGTTCCATCAGCTCTGAGGCACTGTAATTCTCGATTCTCCTCAGAATCCTGACCCACTAAAGCCGCGGAGCGTACATGCAAAAAATACAATGCGCAGGCAAATTCGCAATACCGTTGCTTCTTATGGAAAGCTCAAGTTCTTATTCACGATCAATAAAGCAGCGGCTAAATTTATGCGACTTCCCCTGCTTGCTACGTGGTACACTGGCTTTTCTCTTTAGGGGACACATTTCGGTAAAGGAGAAGTGCAATAATGGCGGTGTACCATTCATGGAGTTGACATGGGAGAACATATTTTTGGTTCCTGCGCAGTGTGCCTGTGATCAGTGCGTTAGTTTTCAAAACACGTTGTTCAATCTCAGCAAGTCGTAGAGCACTAAAAGCCGACAAGGCGAAAATTAGCTTATTACGGGCCAATGTCCTCCAAAGAAAGCCAACTACTAACCCATATTGGCAAATCCATACCAAAGTCGGTCCAATAATTCCCGCCTTGTTGAACGGCAGTGCCAATATTGTTTACTGACTGTGTAAAGTGGACCAACATTGGATCTCTATCAGAATGGCACAGCCAATATTGTTTACTTACTGTGTAAAGTGGGCCAACATTGGATCTCTATCAGAATGGCACAGCCAATATTGTTTACTGACTGTGTAAAGTGGGCCAACATTGGATCTCTATCAGAATGGCACAGCCAATATTGTTTACTGACTGTGTAATGTGGGCCAACGTTGGATCTCTATCAGAATGGCACAGCCAATATTGGCGCCACGCTGTTAACCTTAGGCCAACATTGGGCCAGGAACCAGAATGGCACTGCCAATATTGGAACCACGCTGTTAATCTTAGGCCATCATTGGGCCAAGAAGTGCCAATATGTTTCCAACGTTGGCCCAACCTGACGTGCCGCCTGGGCCCTCGCAATTATATCTTTTAAAAGCACAGTAAGAGTCCCCCTGTGCATTCCAGTTGAACCACACCAGACAGTGCAAAGCAGCACTGTTCTAGCCGCACCTCAAGGGAGTCATTGTTACTAACGTCCTTCACCCACGCTTTGTTCCATTTCCTCACATTGACATTTAGAGCCCTGGGCACAAATCACATTGCGTCAGCATCGTCAAAAGTCCTTGCAATGCTTTGTTTTAAGTGGACAGTCAGTTTCAGCCGGTCCATGCCAGTTGAAGCACAACAGATAGCATAAAGCGCCACTCCTGAATCCACACTGCAAGGGAGTCATTCTTACTCCTGTCCTTTAACCACGCCTTTTTTTTCATTTCTGCACGTTGACATTTACAGACCTGGGCAGAAATCACATTGCGTCAGCATGGTCAACGGCCCTCAAAATGCATTGTTTTATTTCGAGAGTCGGATTCTCCCGGTCCATGCCAGTTGAAGCGTACCAGGCAGCGCAAGCGCCACACTGCTCTAGCCGCACCTTAAGAGAGCCATTGTTACTCGCTTTGTGTAGCCATGCCTTGTTGCATTTCTTCACGTTGACATTTAGGGCGCTGGGCAGAAGTCACATTACGTCAGCATGATCAAAAGTCTTCGCAAAGCTTTGTTTTAATGTCACAGTTGGATTCCACCGGTCCATACCAAATGAAGCACAATGGATAGCACAAAGCGAAACTGCTCAATAAACTCTGCACGGGAGTCATTCTTACTCCTGTCCTTTTTTCCCCACCTTTTTGCATTTCTTCACGTTGACATTTAGAGCACTGGCTCCCAGAATGCTTTGTTTCATTTGGACAGTGAATTCCGCCCGTCCATGCCAGTTGAGGCGTACCATACCGCGCAAGAGCTGCACTGCTCCAGCCGCACCTCACAGGAGTCACTCTTACACCTGTCCTTTATCCAGGCATTTCTTTATTTCATCACTTTGCCGTTTAGAGCACTAGGCAGAAATCACATTGCGTCAGCATCGGCATCAGCCTTCACAATCATTTGTTTTAGGTGCACAGTGAGATTCCCCCGGTGCATGCCAGGTAAGCCACACCAGACAGTGCAGAGCCGTGCTGCTCTAGTCGCACCTCATGGGAGTCATTGTTAGTCTCTTCGTTTACCCACGCCTTGATGATTTTATCAAGTTGACATATAGGGGACTGGGCAGAGATCACATTGCATCAGCATGGTCAAAAGTCCTCGCAATGCTTTGTTTAAATGGACAGTCAGATTCTCCCGGTCCATACCAGTTGAAGCGCAACGGAAAGTGCAAAGCGGCACAGCTCAATCCACACTGCAAGGGAGTAATTCTTACTCCTGTCTTTTATCCACGCTTTTTTTTCATTTTTTCACTTCGACATTTAGAGCACTGTGCAGAAATCACACTGCGTCAGCATGCTCAACGGCCCCCAGAATGGTTTGTTTTATTTGGACAGTGGATTCTGTCAGTCCGTGCCAGTTCATTCGCACCAGACCGCGCAAGAGCTGCACTGCGCTAGCCGCACCTAAAGGGTGTCATAGTTACTCCTGTCGTTTATCCAGCCCTTTCCTTAATTTATTTATTTCACGTTTAAAGCACTAGGCAGAAATCAAATTGCGTCGGCATGGTCAACGGCCCTCGCAATCATTTGTTTTAAATGGACAGTCGGATTACCCCGATCTATCCCAGTTGAAGCGCACCAGGCAGCGCTAGAGCCGCACTGCTCTAGTCGCAGCTCAAGGGAGTCATTGTTACTCACTTAGCTCCCCCACGCCTTGTTCTATTTCTTCAGATTGACATTTAGGGCACTGGGCACAAATCACCTTGCATAAAAATGGTCAACCGCCCTCGCAATTATATCTTTTAAAAGCACAGTAAGATTCCCCCTGTGCATTCCAGTTGAACCACACCAGACAGTGCAAAGCAGCACTGTTCTAGCCGCACCTCAAGGGAGTCATTGTTACTAACGTCCTTCACCCACGCTTTGTTCCATTTCCTCACATTGACATTTAGAGCCCTGGGCACAAATCACATTGCGTCAGCATCGTCAAAAGCCCTTGCAATGCTTTGTTTTAAGTGGACAGTCAGTTTCAGCCGGTCCATGCCAGTTGAAGCACAACAGATAGCATAAAGCGCCACTCCTGAATCCACACTGCAAGGGAGTCATTCTTACTCCTGTCCTTTATCCACGCCTTTTTTTTCATTTCTGCACGTTGACATTTACAGACCTGGGCAGAAATCACATTGCGTCAGCATGGTCAACGGCCCTCAAAATGCATTGTTTTATTTCGAGAGTCGGATTCTCCCGGTCCATGCCAGTTGAAGCGTACCAGGCAGCGCAAGCGCCACACTGCTCTAGCCGCACCTTAAGAGAGCCATTGTTACTCGCTTTGTGTAGCCATGCCTTGTTGCATTTCTTCACGTTGACATTTAGGGCGCTGGGCAGAAGTCACATTACGTCAGCATGATCAAAAGTCTTCGCAAAGCTTTGTTTTAATGGACAGTTGGATTCCACCGGTCCATACCAAATGAAGCACAATGGATAGCACAAAGCGAAACTGCTCAATAAACTCTGCACGGGAGTCATTCTTACTCCTGTCCTTTATACCCACCTTTTTGCATTTCTTCACGTTGACATTTAGAGCACTGGCTCCCAGAATGCTTTGTTTCATTTGGACAGTGAATTCCGCCCGTCCATGCCAGTTGAGGCGTACCATACCGCGCAAGACCTGCACTGCTCCAGCCGCACCTCACAGGAGTCACTCTTACACCTGTCCTTTATCCAGGCATTTCTTTATTTCATCACTTTGCCGTTTAGAGCACTAGGCAGAAATCACATTGCGTCAGCATGGTGAACGGCCCGCGTAATCATTTGTTTTAAATGGACAGTCGGATTCCCCCGATCTATGCCAGTTGGAGTGCAGCAGACTGCGCAAGAGCCGCACTGCTCTAGTCGCACCTCGAGGGAGTCATTGTTACTCTCATCGCATACACACCTTCTTGCATTTCTTCACGTTGACATTCAATAGCACTGGGCAGAAATCACATTGTGTCAGCATCGGCAACAGCCTTCACAATCATTTGTTTTAAGTGCACAGTGAGATTCCCCCGGTGCAGGACAGGTAAACCACACCAGACTGTGCAAAGCTGTGCTGCTCTAGTCGCACCTCATGGGAGTCATTGTTAGTCTCTTCGTTTACCCACGCCTTGTTGATTTTATCAAGTTGACATATAGGGGACTGGGCAGAAATCACATTGCGTCAGCATGGTCAAAAGTCCCCGCAATGCTTTGTTTTAAATGGACAGTCGGATTCCCCCGGTCCATGCCAGTTGATGCACAACAGATAGCATAAAGCGCCACTCCTGAATCCACACTGCAAGGGAGTCATTCTTACTCCTGTCGTTTAACCACGCCTTTTTTTCATTTCTGCACGTTGACATTTACAGACCTGGGCAGAAATCACATTGCGTCAGCATGGTCAACGGCCCCCAAAATGCTTTGTTTTATTTGGGCATTTTATTTTACAGGAGGTATTCAGAGACATGGATTGGGAAGATTTGGGGATAAAAGTTAATCGAGAATAGCTTAGTAACTCGCGATTCGCTGATGACATTGCCTTCCTTAGTACCTCAGGGGACCAATTGCGATGCATGTTCACCGACCTGGATAGGCAAAGCAGAAGAGTGGGTCTAAAAATTAATCTGCAGGAAACTAAAGTAATGCTTAACAGTCTCGGAAGAAAACAGCAATTTACAATTGGCAGCGAGGCACTAGAAGTCGTAAGGGATTACATCAACTTAGGGCAGGTAGTGACAGCGGATGCGGATCATGAGACAGAAATATTCAGAAGAACAAGAATGGGCTGGGGTGCGTTTGGCAGGCATTCTCAGATGATGATTAGCAGGTTGCCATTATCCCCTCAAGAGGAAAGTATATAATACTTGTGTTTTACCAGTACTCACCTATGGGGCAGAAACCTGGAGGCTTACGAAATGGGTTCTGCTCAAATTGAGGACGACGCAACGAGCTATGGAAAGAAGAATGATAGGTGTAACGTTAAAGGATAAGAAAAGAGCAGATTGGGTGAGGGAACAAACGCGAGTTAATGACATCTTAGTTGAAATCAAGAAAAAGAAATGGGCATGGGCAGGATACGAAATGAGGAGGGAAGATAACCGATGGTCATTAAGGGTTACGGAATGGATTCCAAGGGAAGGGAAGCTTAGCAGAGGGCGGCAGAAAGTTAGGCGGGCGCATGAGATTAAGAAGTTTGCAGGGACGACATGGCCACACATAGTACATGATCGGGGTTGTTGGAGATGTACGGGAGAGGCCTTTGCCCTGCAGTAGGCGTAACCAGGCTGATGCTGATGATGATTCCGCCGGTCCATGCCAGTTGAGGCACACAAGACCACGCAAGAGCCGCACTGCGATAGCCGCACCACAAGGGAGTCATTGTGACTCCTGTAGTTTATCCATGCCTTTTTTTATTTACTTCAGTTTCACGTTTGGAGCACTGGGCAGAAAT
The DNA here is from genome assembly GCF_038994185.2 of Dermacentor albipictus. NCBI lineage: Eukaryota > Metazoa > Arthropoda > Arachnida > Ixodida > Ixodidae > Dermacentor > Dermacentor albipictus. The sequence continues at coordinate 51,016 of NW_027225690.1, forward strand.
CACATTGCGTCAGCATGGTCGACGGCCCTCGCAATCATTTGTTTTAAATGGACAGTCGGATTCCCCCGATCTATGCCAGCTGGAGTGCAGCAGACTGTGCAAAAGCTGCACTGTTCTAGTCGCACCTCAAGGGAGTCATTGTTACTCTCATAGCTTACACACACCTTCTTGCATTTCTTCACGTTGACATTAAATAGCACTGGGCAGAAATCACATTGTGTCAGCATCGGCAACGGCCTTCGCAATCATTTCTTTTCATGGCAGAGTTAGATTCCCCCGTTGTATGCCAGGTAAACCACACCAGACAGTGCAAAGCTGCGCTACTCTAGTCCCACCTCATCGGTGTCATTGTTAGTCTCTTCGTTTACCCTCGCCTTGTTGCATTTTATCACGTTGACATTTAGGGGACTGGGCAGAGATCACATTGTATCAGCATGGTCAAAAGTCCTCGCAATGCTTTGTTTTAAATGGACAGTCAGATTCTCCCGGTCCATACCAGTTGAAGCGCAACGGAAAGTGCAAAGCGGCACAGCTCAATCCACATTGCAAGGGAGTCATTCTTACTCCTGTCTTTTATCCACGCTTTTTTTTCATTTTTTCACTTCGACATTTAGAGCACTGTGCAGAAATCACACTGCGTCAGCATGCTCAACGGCCCCCAGAATGGTTTGTTTTATTTGGACAGTGGATTCTGTCAGTCCATGCCAGTTCATTCGCACCAGACCGCGCAAGAGCTGCACTGCGCTAGCCGCACCTAAAGGGTGTCATAGTTACTCCTGTCGTTTATCCAGCCCTTTCCTTAATTTATTTATTTCACGTTTAAAGCACTAGGCAGAAATCAAATTGCGTCGGCATGGTCAACGGCCCTCGCAATCATTTGTTTTAAATGGACAGTCGGATTACCCCGATCTATCCCAGTTGAAGCGCACCAGGCAGCGCTAGAGCCGCACTGCTCTAGTCGCAGCTCAAGGGAGTCATTGTTACTCACTTAGCTCCCCCACGCCTTGTTCTATTTCTTCAGGTTGACATTTAGGGCACTGGGCACAAATCACCTTGCATAAAAATGGTCAACCGCCCTCGCAATTATATCTTTTAAAAGCACAGTAAGATTCCCCCTGTGCATTCCAGTTGAACCACACCAGAGAGTGCAAAGCAGCACTGTTCTAGCCGCACCTCAAGGGAGTCATTGTTACTAACGTCCTTCACCCACGCTTTGTTCCATTTCCTCACATTGACATTTAGAGCCCTGGGCACAAATCACATTGCGTCAGCATCGTCAAAAGTCCTTGCAATGCTTTGTTTTAAGTGGACAGTCAGTTTCAGCCGGTCCATGCCAGTTGAAGCACAACAGATAGCATAAAGCGCCACTCCTGAATCCACACTGCAAGGGAGTCATTCTTACTCCTGTCCTTTAACCACGCCTTTTTTTTTTCATTTCTGCACGTTGACATATACAGACCTGGGCAGAAATCACATTGCGTCAGCATGGTCAACGGCCCTCAAAATGCATTGTTTTATTTCGAGAGTCGGATTCTCCCTGTCCATGCCAGTTGAAGCGCACCAGGCAGCGCAAGCGCCACACTGCTCTAGCCGCACCTTAAGAGAGCCATTGTTACTCGCTTTGTGTAGCCATGCCTTGTTGCATTTCTTCACGTTGACATTTAGGGCGCTGGGCAGAAGTCACATTACGTCAGCATGATCAAAAGTCTTCGCAAAGCTTTGTTTTAATGGACAGTTGGATTCCACCGGTCCATACCAAATGAAGCACAATGGATAGCACAAAGCGAAACTGCTCAATAAACTCTGCACGGGAGTCATTCTTACTCCTGTCCTTTATACCCACCTTTTTGCATTTCTTCACGTTGACATTTAGAGCACTGGCTCCCAGAATGCTTTGTTTCATTTGGACAGTGAATTCCGCCCGTCCATGCCAGTTGAGGCGTACCATACCGCGCAAGACCTGCACTGCTCCAGCCGCACCTCACAGGAGTCACTCTTACACCTGTCCTTTATCCAGGCATTTCTTTATTTCATCACTTTGCCGTTTAGAGCACTAGGCAGAAATCACATTGCGTCAGCATGGTGAACGGCCCGCGTAATCATTTGTTTTAAATGGACAGTCGGATTCCCCCGATCTATGCCAGTTGGAGTGCAGCAGACTGCGCAAAAGCCGCACTGCTCTAGTCGCACCTCGAGGGAGTCATTGTTACTCTCATCGCATACACACCTTCTTGCATTTCTTCACGTTGACATTAAATAGCACTGGGCAGAAATCACATTGTGTCAGCATCGGCAACAGCCTTCACAATCATTTGTTTTAAGTGCACAGTGAGATTCCCCCGGTGCATGACAGGTAAACCACACCAGACAGTGCAAAGCTGTGCTGCTCTATTCGCACCTCATGGGAGTCATTGTTAGTCTCTTCGTTTACCCACGCCTTGTTGATTTTATCAAGTTGACATATAGGGGACTGGGCAGAAATCACATTGCGTCAGCATGGTCAAAAGTCCCCGCAATGCTTTGTTTTAAATGGACAGTCGCATTCCCCCGGTCCATGCCAGTTGATGCACAACAGATAGCATAAAGCGCCACTCCTGAATCCACACTGCAAGGGAGTCATTCTTACTCCTGTCGTTTAACCACGCCTTTTTTTCATTTCTGCACGTTGACATTTACAGACCTGGGCAGAAATCACATTGCGTCAGCATGGTCAACGGCCCCCAAAATGCTTTGTTTTATTTGGGCATTTTATTTTACAGGAGGTATTCAGAGACATGGATTGGGAAGATTTGGGGATAAAAGTTAATCGAGAATAGCTTAGTAACTCGCGATTCGCTGATGACATTGCCTTCCTTAGTACCTCAGGGGACCAATTGCAATGCATGTTCACTGACCTGGATAGGCAAAGCAGAAGAGTGGGTCTAAAAATTAATCTGCAGGAAACTAAAGTAATGCTTAACAGTCTCGGAAGAAAACAGCAATTTACACTTGGCAGCGAGGCACTAGAAGTCGTAAGGGATTACATCAACTTAGGGCAGGTAGTGACAGCGGATGCGGATCATGAGACAGAAATATTCAGAAGAACAAGAATGGGCTGGGGTGCGTTTGGCAGGCATTCTCAGATGATGATTAGCAGGTTGCCATTATCCCCTCAAGAGGAAAGTATATAATACCTGTGTCTTACCAGTACTCACCTATGGGGCAGAAACCTGGAGGCTTACGAAATGGGTTCTGCTCAAATTGAGGACGACGCAACGAGCTATGGAAAGAAGAATGATAGGTGTAACGTTAAAGGATAAGAAAAGAGCAGATTGGGTGAGGGAACAAACGCGAGTTAATGACATCTTAGTTGAAATCAAGAAAAAGAAATGGGCATGGGCAGGATACGAAATGAGGAGGGAAGATAACCGATGGTCATTAAGGGTTACGGAATGGATTCCAAGGGAAGGGAAGCTTAGCAGAGGGCGGCAGAAAGTTAGGCGGGCGCATGAGATTAAGAAGTTTGCAGGGACGACATGGCCACACATAGTACATGATCAGGGTTGTTGGAGATGTACGGGAGAGGCCTTTGCCCTGCAGTAGGCGTAACCAGGCTGATGCTGATGATGATTCCGCCGGTCCATGCCAGTTGAGGCACACAAGACCACGCAAGAGCCGCACTGCGATAGCCGCACCACAAGGGAGTTATTGTGACTCCTGTAGTTTATCCATGCCTTTTTTTATTTACTTCAGTTTCACGTTTAGAGCACTGGGCAGAAATCCCATTGCGTCAGCATGGTCGACGGCCCTCGCAATCATTTGTTTTAAATGGACAGTCGGATTCCCCCGATCTATGCCAGCTGGAGTGCAGCAGACTGTGCAAAAGCTGCACTTTTATAGTCGCACCTCAAGGGAGTCATTGTTACTCTCATAGCTTACACACACCTTGCATTGCTTCACGTTGACATTAAATAGCACTGGGCAGAAATCACATTGTGTCAGCATCGGCAACGGCCTTCGCAATCATTTCTTTTCATGGCAGAGTTAGATTCCCCCGTTGCATGCCAGGTAAACCACACCAGACAGTGCAAAGCCGCGCTACTCTAGTCCCACCTCATGGGAGTCATTGTTAGTCTCTTCGTTTACCCTCGCCTTGTTGCATTTTATCACGTTGACATTTAGGGGACTGGGCAGAGATCACATTGCATCAGCATGGTCAAAAGTCCTCGCAATGCTTTGTTTTAAATGGACAGTCAGATTCTCCCGGTCCATACCAGTTGAAGCGCAACGGAAAGTGCAAAGCGGCACAGCTCAATCCACACTGCAAGGGAGTCATTCTTACTCCTGTCTTTTATCCACGCTTTTTTTTTCATTTTTTCACTTCGACATTTAGAGCACTGTGCAGAAATCACACTGCGTCAGCATGCTCAACGGCCCCCAGAATGGTTTGTTTTATTTGGACAGTGGATTCTGTCAGTCCATGCCAGTTCATTCGCACCAGACCGCGCAAGAGCTGCACTGCGCTAGCCGCACCTAAAGGGTGTCATAGTTACTCCTGTCGTTTATCCAGCCCTTTCCTTAATTTATTTATTTCACGTTTAAAGCACTAGGCAGAAATCAAATTGCGTCGGCATGGTCAACGGCCCTCGCAATCATTTGTTTTAAATGGACAGTCGGATTACCCCGATCTATCCCAGTTGAAGCGCACCAGGCAGCGCTAGAGCCGCACTGCTCTAGTCGCAGCTCAAGGGAGTCATTGTTACTCACTTAGCTCCCCCACACCTTGTTCTATTTCTTCAGGTTGACATTTAGGGCACTGGGCACAAATCACCTTGCATAAAAATGGTCAACCGCCCTCGCAATTATATCTTTTAAAAGCACAGTAAGATTCCCCCTGTGCATTCCAGTTGAACCACACCAGACAGTGCAAAGCAGCACTGTTCTAGCCGCACCTCAAGGGAGTCATTGTTACTAACGTCCTTCACCCACGCTTTGTTCCATTTCCTCACATTGACATTTAGAGCCCTGGGCACAAATCACATGGCGTCAGCATCGTCAAAAGTCCTTGCAATGCTTTGTTTTAAGTGGACAGTCAGTTTCAGCCGGTCCATGCCAGTTGAAGCACAACAGATAGCATAAAGCGCCACTCCTGAATCCACACTGCAAGGGAGTCATTCTTACTCCTGTCCTTTAACCACGCCTTTTTTTGCATTTCTGCACGTTGACATTTACAGACCTGGGCAGAAATCACATTGCGTCAGCATGGTCAACGGCCCTCAAAATGCATTGTTTTATTTCGAGAGTCGGATTCTCCCGGTCCATGCCAGTTGAAGCGCACCAGGCAGCGCAAGCGCCACACTGCTCTAGCCGCACCTTAAGAGAGCCATTGTTACTCTACTTTGTGTAGCCATGCCTTGTTGCCTTTCTTCACGTTGACATTTAGGGCGCTGGGCAGAAGTCACATTACGTCAGCATGATCAAAAGTCTTCGCAAAGCTTTGTTTTATTGGACAGTTGGATTCCACCGGTCCATACCAAATGAAGCACAATGGATAGCACAAAGCGAAACTGCTCAATAAACTCAGCACGGGAGTCATTCTTACTCCTGTCCTTTATACCCACCTTTTTGCATTTCTTCACGTTGACATTTAGAGCACTGGCTCCCAGAATGCTTTGTTTCATTTGGACAGTGAATTCCGCCCGTCCATGCCAGTTGAGGCGTACCATACCGCGCAAGAGCTGCACTGCTCCAGCCGCACCTCACAGGAGTCACTCTTACACATGTCCTTTATCCAGGCATTTCTTTATTTGATCACTTTGCCGTTTAGAGCACTAGGCAGAAATCACATTGCGTCAGCATCGGCAACAGCCTTCACAATCATTTGTTTTAAGTGCACAGTGAGATTCCCCCGGTGCATGCCAGGTAAGCCACACCAGACAGTGCAGAGCCGTGCTGCTCTAGTCGCACCTCATGGGAGTCATTGTTAGTCTCTTCGTTTACCCACGCCTTGATGATTTTATCAAGTTGACATATAGGGGACTGGGCAGAGATCACATTGCATCAGCATGGTCAAAAGTCCTCGCAATGCTTTGTTTTAAATGGACAGTCAGATTCTCCCGGTCCATACCAGTTGAAGCGCAACGGAAAGTGCAAAGCGGCACAGCTCAATCCACACTGCAAGGGAGTCATTCTTACTCCTGTCTTTTATCCACGCTTTTTTTCATTTTTTCACTTCGACATTTAGAGCACTGTGCAGAAATCACACTGCGTCAGCATGCTCAACGGCCCCCAGAATGGTTTGTTTTATTTGGACAGTGGATTCTGTCAGTCCGTGCCAGTTCATTCGCACCAGACCGCGCAAGAGCTGCACTGCGCTAGCCGCACCTAAAGGGTGTCATAGTTACTCCTGTCGTTTATCCAGCCCTTTCCTTAATTTATTTATTTCACGTTTAAAGCACTAGGCAGAAATCAAATTGCGTCGGCATGGTCAACGGCCCTCGCAATGATTTGTTTTAAATGGACAGTCGGATTACCCCGATCTATCCCAGTTGAAGCGCACCAGGCAGCGCTAGAGCCGCACTGCTCTAGTCGCAGCTCAAGGGAGTCATTGTTACTCACTTAGCTCCCCCACGCCTTGTTCTATTTCTTCAGGTTGACATTTAGGGCACTGGGCACAAATCACCTTGCATAAAAATGGTCAACCGCCCTCGCAATTATATCTTTTAAAAGCACAGTAAGATTCCCCCTGTGCATTCCAGTTGAACCACACCAGACAGTGCAAAGCAGCACTGTTCTAGCCGCACCTCAAGGGAGTCATTGTTACTATGTCCTTCACCCACGCTTTGTTCCATTTCCTCACATTGACATTTAGAGCCCTGGGCACAAATCACATTGCGTCAGCATCGCCAAAAGTCCTTGCAATGCTTTGTTTTAGGTGGACAGTCAGTTTCAGCCGGTCCATGCCAGTTGAAGCACAACAGATAGCATAAAGCGCCACTCCTGAATCCACACTGCAAGGGAGTCATTCTTACTCCTGTCCTTTAACCACGCCTTTTTTTTTCATTTCTGCACGTTGACATTTACAGACCTGGGCAGAAATCACATTGCGTCAGCATGGTCAACGGCCCTCAAAATGCATTGTTTTATTTCGAGAGTCGGATTCTCCCGGTCCATGCCAGTTGAAGCGTACCAGGCAGCGCAAGCGCCACACTGCTCTAGCCGCACCTTAAGAGAGCCATTGTTACTCGCTTTGTGTAGCCATGCCTTGTTGCATTTCTTCACGTTGACATTTAGGGCGCTGGGCAGAAGTCACATTACGTCAGCATGATCAAAAGTCTTCGCAAAGCTTTGTTTTATGGACAGTTGGATTCCACCGGTCCATACCAAATGAAGCACAATGGATAGCACAAAGCGAAACTGCTCAATAAACTCTGCACGGGAGTCATTCTTACTCCTGTCCTTTATACCCACCTTTTTGCATTTCTTCACGTTGACATTTAGAGCACTGGTTCCCAGAATGCTTTGTTTCATTTGGACAGTGAATTCCGCCCGTCCATGCCAGTTGAGGCGTACCATATCGCGCAAGAGCTGCACTGCTCCAGCCGCACCTCACAGGAGTCACTCTTACACCTGTCCTTTATCCAGGCATTTCTTTATTTCATCACTTTGCCGTTTAGAGCACTAGGCAGAAATCACATTGCGTCAGCATGGTGAACGGCCCGCGTAATCATTTGTTTTAAATGGACAGTCGGATTCCCCTGATCTATGCCAGTTGGAGTGCAGCAGACTGCGCAAGAGCCGCACTGCTCTAGTCGCACCTCGAGGGAGTCATTGTTACTCTCATCGCATACACACCTTCTTGCATTTCTTCACGTTGACATTAAATAGCACTGGGCAGAAATCACATTGTGTCAGCATCGGCAACAGCCTTCACAATCATTTGTTTTAAGTGCACAGTGAGATTCCCCCGGTGCATGACAGTTAAACCACACCAGACAGTGCAAAGCTGTGCTGCTCTAGTCGCACCTCATGAGAGTCATTGTTAGTCTCTTCGTTTACCCACGCCTTGTTGATTTTATCAAGTTGACATATAGGGGACTGGGCAGAAATCACATTGCGTCAGCATGGTCAAAAGTCCCCGCAATGCTTTGTTTTAAATGGACAGTCGGATTCCCCCGGTCCATGCCAGTTGATGCACAACAGATAGCATAAAGCGCCACTCCTGAATCCACACTGCAAGGGAGTCATTCTTACTCCTGTCGTTTAACCACACCTTTTTTTCATTTCTGCACGTTGACATTTACAGACCTGGGCAGAAATCACATTGCGTCAGCATGGTCAACGGCCCCCAAAATGCTTTGTTTTATTTGGGCATTTTATTTTACAGGAGGTATTCAGAGACATGGATTGGGAAGATTTGGGGATAAAAGTTAATCGAGAATAGCTTAGTAACTCGCGATTCGCTGATGACATTGCCTTGCTTAGTACCTCAGGGGACCAATTGCAATGCATGTTCACTGACCTGGATAGGCAAAGCAGAAGAGTGGGTCTAAAAATTAATCTGCAGGAAACTAAAGGAATGCTTAACAGTCTCGGAAGAAAACAGCAATTTACAATTGGCAGCGAGGCACTAGAAGTCGTAAGGGATTACATCAACTTAGGGCAGGTAGTGACAGCGGATGCGGATCATGAGACAGAAATATTCAGAAGAACAAGAATGGGCTGGGGTGCGTTTGGCAGACATTCTCAGATGATGATTAGCAGGTTGCCATTATCCCCTCAAGAGGAAAGTATATAATACCTGTGTCTTACCAGTACTCACCTATGGGGCAGAAACCTGGAGGCTTACGAAATGGGTTCTGCTCAAATTGAGGACGACGCAACGAGCTATGGAAAGAAGAATGATAGGTGTAACGTTAAAGGATAAGAAAAGAGCAGATTGGGTGAGGGAACAAACGCGAGTTAATGATATCTTAGTTGAAATCAAGAAAAAGAAATGGGCATGGGCAGGATACGAAATGAGGAGGGAAGATAACCGATGGTCATTAAGGGTTACGGAATGGATTCCAAGGGAAGGGAAGCTTAGCAGATGGCGGCAGAAAGTTAGGCGGGCGCATGAGATTAAGAGGTTTGCAGGGACGACATGGCCACACATAGTACATGATCGGGGTTGTTGGAGATGTACGGGAGAGGCCTTTGCCCTGCAGTAGGCGTAACCAGGCTGATGCTGATGATGATTCCGCCGGTCCATGCCAGTTGAGGCACACAAGACCACGCAAGAGCCGCACTGCGATAGCCGCACCACAAGGGAGTCATTGTGACTCCTGTAGTTTATCCATGCCTTTTTTTATTTACTTCAGTTTCACGTTTAGAGCACTGGGCAGAAATCCCATTGCGTCAGCATGGTCGACGGCCCTCGCAATCATTTGTTTTAAATGGACAGTCGGATTCCCCCGATCTATGCCAGCTGGAGTGCAGCAGACTGTGCAAAAGCTGCACTGTTCTAGTCGCACCTCAAGGGAGTCATTGTTACTCTCATAGCTTACACACACCTTCTTGCATTTCTTCACGTTGACATTAAATAGCACTGGGCAGAAATCCCATTGTGTCAGCATCGGCAACGGCCTTCGCAATCATTTCTTTTCATGGCAGAGTTAGATTCCCCCGTTGCATGCCAGGTAAACCACACCAGACAGTGCAAAGCCGCGCTACTCTAGTCCCACCTCATGGGAGTCATTGTTAGTCTCTTCGTTTACCCTCGCCTTGTTGCATTTTATCACGTTGACATTTAGGGGACTGGGCAGAGATCACATTGCATCAGCATGGTCAAAAGTCCTCGCAATGCTTTGTTTTAAATGGACAGTCAGATTCTCCCGGTCCATACCAGTTAAAGCGCAACGGAAAGTGCAAAGCGGCACAGCTCAATCCACACTGCAAGGGAGTCATTCTTACTCCTGTCTTTTATCCACGCTTTTTTTTTCATTTTTTCACTTCGACATTTAGAGCACTGTGCAGAAATCACACTGCGTCAGCATGCTCAACGGCCCCCAGAATGGTTTGTTTTATTTGGACAGTGGATTCTGTCAGTCCGTGCCAGTTCATTCGCACCAGACCGCACAAGAGCTGCACTGCGCTAGCCGCACCTAAAGGGTGTCATAGTTACTCCTGTCGTTTATCCAGCCCTTTCCTTAATTTATTTATTTCACGTTTAAAGCACTAGGCAGAAATCAAATTGCGTCGGCATGGTCAACGGCCCTCGCAATGATTTGTTTTAAATGGACAGTCGGATTACCCCGATCTATCCCAGTTGAAGCGCACCAGGCAGCGCTAGAGCCGCACTGCTCTAGTCGCAGCTCAAGGGAGTCATTGTTACTCACTTAGCTCCCCCACGCCTTGTTCTATTTCTTCAGGTTGACATTTAGGGCACTGGGCACAAATCACCTTGCATAAAAATGGTCAACCGCCCTCGCAATTATATCTTTTAAAAGCACAGTAAGATTCCCCCTGTGCATTCCAGTTGAACCACACCAGACAGTGCAAAGCAGCACTGTTCTAGCCGCACCTCAAGGGAGTCATTGTTACTATGTCCTTCACCCACGCTTTGTTCCATTTCCTCACATTGACATTTAGAGCCCTGGGCACAAATCACATTGCGTCAGCATCGCCAAAAGTCCTTGCAATGCTTTGTTTTAGGTGGACAGTCAGTTTCAGCCGGTCCATGCCAGTTGAAGCACAACAGATAGCATGAAGCGCCACTCCTGAATCCACACTGCAAGGGAGTCATTCTTACTCCTGTCCTTTAACCACGCCTTTTTTTTTCATTTCTGCACGTTGACATTTACAGACCTGGGCAGAAATCACATTGCGTCAGCATGGTCAACGGCCCTCAAAATGCATTGTTTTATTTCGAGAGTCGGATTCTCCCGGTCCATGCCAGTTGAAGCGTACCAGGCAGCGCAAGCGCCACACTGCTCTAGCCGCACCTTAAGAGAGCCATTGTTACTCGCTTTGTGTAGCCATGCCTTGTTGCATTTCTTCACGTTGACATTTAGGGCGCTGGGCAGAAGTCACATTACGTCAGCATGATCAAAAGTCTTCGCAAAGCTTTGTTTTATGGACAGTTGGATTCCACCGGTCCATACCAAATGAAGCACAATGGATAGCACAAAGCGAAACTGCTCAATAAACTCTGCACGGGAGTCATTCTTACTCCTGTCCTTTATACCCACCTTTTTGCATTTCTTCACGTTGACATTTAGAGCACTGGTTCCCAGAATGCTTTGTTTCATTTGGACAGTGAATTCCGCCCGTCCATGCCAGTTGAGGCGTACCATATCGCGCAAGAGCTGCACTGCTCCAGCCGCACCTCACAGGAGTCACTCTTACACCTGTCCTTTATCCAGGCATTTCTTTATTTCATCACTTTGCCGTTTAGAGCACTAGGCAGAAATCACATTGCGTCAGCATGGTGAACGGCCCGCGTAATCATTTGTTTTAAATGGACAGTCGGATTCCCCTGATCTATGCCAGTTGGAGTGCAGCAGACTGCGCAAGAGCCGCACTGCTCTAGTCGCACCTCGAGGGAGTCATTGTTACTCTCATCGCATACACACCTTCTTGCATTTCTTCACGTTGACATTAAATAGCACTGGGCAGAAATCACATTGTGTCAGCATCGGCAACAGCCTTCACAATCATTTGTTTTAAGTGCACAGTGAGATTCCCCCGGTGCATGACAGTTAAACCACACCAGACAGTGCAAAGCTGTGCTGCTCTAGTCGCACCTCATGAGAGTCATTGTTAGTCTCTTCGTTTACCCACGCCTTGTTGATTTTATCAAGTTGACATATAGGGGACTGGGCAGAAATCACATTGCGTCAGCATGGTCAAAAGTCCCCGCAATGCTTTGTTTTAAATGGACAGTCGGATTCCCCCGGTCCATGCCAGTTGATGCACAACAGATAGCATAAAGCGCCACTCCTGAATCCACACTGCAAGGGAGTCATTCTTACTCCTGTCGTTTAACCACGCCTTTTTTTCATTTCTGCACGTTGACATTTACAGACCTGGGCAGAAATCACATTGCGTCAGCATGGTCAACGGCCCCCAAAATGCTTTGTTTTATTTGGGCATTTTATTTTACAGGAGGTATTCAGAGACATGGATTGGGAAGATTTGGGGATAAAAGTTAATCGAGAATAGCTTAGTAACTCGCGATTCGCTGATGACATTGCCTTGCTTAGTACCTCAGGGGACCAATTGCAATGCATGTTCACTGACCTGGATAGGCAAAGCAGAAGAGTGGGTCTAAAAATTAATCTGCAGGAAACTAAAGGAATGCTTAACAGTCTCGGAAGAAAACAGCAATTTACAATTGGCAGCGAGGCACTAGAAGTCGTAAGGGATTACATCAACTTAGGGCAGGTAGTGACAGCGGATGCGGATCATGAGACAGAAATATTCAGAAGAACAAGAATGGGCTGGGGTGCGTTTGGCAGGCATTCTCAGATGATGATTAGCAGGTTGCCATTATCCCCTCAAGAGGAAAGTATATAATACCTGTGTCTTACCAGTACTCACCTATGGGGCAGAAACCTGGAGGCTTACGAAATGGGTTCTGCTCAAATTGAGGACGACGCAACGAGCTATGGAAAGAAGAATGATAGGTGTAACGTTAAAGGATAAGAAAAGAGCAGATTGGGTGAGGGAACAAACGCGAGTTAATGATATCTTAGTTGAAATCAAGAAAAAGAAATGGGCATGGGCAGGATACGAAATGAGGAGGGAAGATAACCGATGGTCATTAAGGGTTACGGAATGGATTCCAAGGGAAGGGAAGCTTAGCAGAGGGCGGCAGAAAGTTAGGCGGGCGCATGAGATTAAGAAGTTTGCAGGGACGACATGGCCACACATAGTACATGATCGGGGTTGTTGGAGATGTACGGGAGAGGCCTTTGCCCTGCAGTAGGCGTAACCAGGCTGATGCTGATGATGATTCCGCCGGTCCATGCCAGTTGAGGCACACAAGACCACGCAAGAGCCGCACTGCGATAGCCGCACCACAAGGGAGTCATTGTGACTCCTGTAGTTTATCCATGCCTTTTTTTATTTACTTCAGTTTCACGTTTAGAGCACTGGGCAGAAATCCCATTGCGTCAGCATGGTCGACGGCCCTCGCAATCATTTGTTTTAAATGGACAGTCGGATTCCCCCGATCTATGCCAGCTGGAGTGCAGCAGACTGTGCAAAAGCTGCACTGTTCTAGTCGCACCTCAAGGGAGTCATTGTTACTCTCATAGCTTACACACACCTTCTTGCATTTCTTCACGTTGACATTAAATAGCACTGGGCAGAAATCCCATTGTGTCAGCATCGGCAACGGCCTTCGCAATCATTTCTTTTCATGGCAGAGTTAGATTCCCCCGTTGCATGCCAGGTAAACCACACCAGACAGTGCAAAGCCGCGCTACTCTAGTCCCACCTCATGGGAGTCATTGTTAGTCTCTTCGTTTACCCTCGCCTTGTTGCATTTTATCACGTTGACATTTAGGGGACTGGGCAGAGATCACATTGCATCAGCATGGTCAAAAGTCCTCGCAATGCTTTGTTTTAAATGGACAGTCAGATTCTCCCGGTCCATACCAGTTGAAGCGCAACGGAAAGTGCAAAGCGGCACAGCTCAATCCACACTGCAAGGGAGTCATTCTTACTCCTGTCTTTTATCCACGCTTTTTTTTTCATTTTTTCACTTCGACATTTAGAGCACTGTGCAGAAATCACACTGTGTCAGCATGCTCAAGGGCCCCCAGAATGGTTTGTTTTATTTGGACAGTGGATTCTGTCAGTCCATGCCAGTTCATTCGCACCAGACCGCGCAAGAGCTGCACTGCGCTAGCCGCACCTAAAGGGTGTCATAGTTACTCCTGTCGTTTATCCAGCCCTTTCCTTAATTTATTTATTTCACGTTTAAAGCACTAGGCAGAAATCAAATTGCGTCAGCATGGTCAACGGCCCTCGCAATCATTTGTTTTAAATGGACAGTCGGATTACCCCGATCTATCCCAGTTGAAGCGCACCAGGCAGCGCTAGAGCCGCACTGCTCTAGTCGCAGCTCAAGGGAGTCATTGTTACTCACTTAGCTCCCCCACGCCTTGATCTATTTCTTCAGGTTGACATTTAGGGCACTGGGCACAAATCACCTTGCATAAAAATGGTCAACCGCCCTCGCAATTATATCTTTTAAAAGCACAGTAAGATTCCCCCTGTGCATTCCAGTTGAAGCACACCAGACAGTGCAAAGCAGCACTGTTCTAGCCGCACCTTAAGGGAGTCATTGTTACTAACGTCCTTCACCCACGCTTTGTTCCATTTCCTCACATTGACATTTAGAGCCCTGGGCACAAATCACATTGCGTCAGCATCGTCAAAAGTCCTTGCAATGCTTTGTTTTAAGTGGACAGTCAGTTTCAGCCGGTCCATGCCAGTTGATGCACAACAGATAGCATAAAGCGCCACTCCTGAATCCACACTGCAAGGGAGTCATTCTTACTCCTGTCGTTTAACCACGCCTTTTTTTCATTTCTTCACGTTGACATTTACAGACCTGGGCAGAAATCACATTGCGTCATCATGGTCAAAGGCCATCAAAATGCATTGTTTTATTTGGAGAGTCGGATTCTCCCGGTCCATGCCAGTTGAAGCGCACCAAGCAGCGCAAGCGCCACACTGCTCTAGCCGCCCCTCAAGAGAGCCATTGTTACTCGCTATGTGTAGCCATGCCTTGTTGCATTTCTTCACGTTGACATTTAGAGCGCTGGGCAGAAGTCACATTACGTCAGCATGATCAAAAGTCTTCGCAAAGCTTTGTTTTAATGGACAGTTGGATTCCACCGGTCCATACCAAATGAAGCACAATGGATAGCACAAAGCGAAACTGCTCAATAAACTCTGCACGGGAGTCATTCTTACTCCTGTCCTTTATACCCACCTTTTTGCATTTCTTCACGTTGACATTTAGAGCACTGGCTCCCAGAATGCTTTGTTTCATTTGGACAGTGAATTCCGCCCGTCCATGCCAGTTGAGGCGTACCATACCGCGCAAGAGCTGCACTGCTCCAGCCGCACCTCACAGGAGTCACTCTTACACCTGTCCTTTATCCAGGCATTTCTTTATTTCATCACTTTGCCGTTTATAGCACTAGGCAGAAATCACATTACGTCAGCATGGTGAACGGCCCGCGCAATTATTTGTTTTAAATGGACAGTCGGATTCCCCCGATCTATGCCAGTTGGAGTGCAGCAGACTGCGCAAGAGCCGCACTGCTCTAGTCGCACCTCGAGGGAGTCATTGTTACTCTCATCGCATTCACACCTTCTTGCATTTCTTCACGTTGACATTAAATAGCACTGGGCAGAAATCACTTAGTGTCAGCATCGGCAACAGCCTTCACAATCGTTTGTTTTAAGTGCACAGTGAGATTCCCGCGGTGCATGCCAGGTAAGCCACACCAGACAGTGCAGACCTGTGCTGCTCTAGTCGCACCTCATGGGAGTCATTGTTAGTCTCTTCGTTTACCCACGCCTTGTTGCATTTTATCAAGTTGACATATAGGGGACTGGGCAGAAATCACATTGCCTCAGCGTGGTCAAAAGTCCCCGCAATGCTTTGTTTTAAATGGACAGTCGAATTCCCCCGGTCTATACCAGTTCAAGCGCAATGGAAAGTGCAAAGCGGCACAGCTGAATGCACACTGCAAGGGAGTCATTCTTACTCCTGTCGTTTAACCACGCCTTTTTTTCATTTCTGCACGTTGACATTTACAGACCTGGGCAGAAATCACATTGCGTCAGCATGGTCAACGGCCCTCAAAATGCATTGTTTTATTTGGAGAGTCGGATTCTCCCGGTCCATGCCAGTTGAAGCGCACCAGGCAGCGCAAGCGCCACACTGCTCTAGCCGCACCTCAAGAGAGCGATTGTTACTCGCTTTGTGTAGCCATGCCTTGTTGCATTTCTTCACGTTGACATTTAGAGCGCTGGGCAGAAGTCACATTACGTCAGCATGATCAAAAGTCTTCGCAAAGCTTTGTTTTAATGGACAGTTGGATTCCACCGGTCCATACCAAATGAAGCACAATGGATAGCACAAAGCGAAACTGCTCAATAAACTCTGCACGGGAGTCATTCTTACTCCTGTCCTTTATACCCACCTTTTTGCATTTCTTCACGTTGACATTTAGAGCACTGGCTCCCAGAATGCTTTGTTTCATTTGGACAGTGAATTCCGCCCGTCCATGCCAGTTGAGGCGTACCATACCGCGCAAGAGCTGCACTGCTCCAGCCGCACCTCACAGGAGTCACTGTTACACCTGTCCTTTATCCAGGCATTTCTTTATTTCATCACTTTGCCGTTTAGAGCACTAGGCAGAAATCACATTGCGTCAGCATCGGCAACAGCCTTCACAATCATTTGTTTTAAGTGCACAGTGAGATTCCCCCGGTGCATGCCAGGTAAGCCACACCAGACAGTGCAGAGCCGTGCTGCTCTAGTCGCACCTCATGGGAGTCATTGTTAGTCTCTTCGTTTACCCACGCCTTGATGATTTTATCAAGTTGACATATAGGGGACTGGGCAGAGATCACATTGCATCAGCATGGTCAAAAGTCCTCGCAATGCTTTGTTTTAAATGGACAGTCAGATTCTCCCTGTCCATACCAGTTAAAGCGCAACGGAAAGTGCAAAGCGGCACAGCTCAATCCACACTGCAAGGGAGTCATTCTTACTCCTGTCTTTTATCCACGCTTTTTTTTTCATTTTTTCACTTCGACATTTAGAGCACTGTGCAGAAATCACACTGCGTCAGCATGCTCAACGGCACCCAGAATGGTTTGTTTTATTTGGACAGTGGATTCTGTCAGTCCGTGCCAGTTCATTCGCACCAGACCGCGCAAGAGCTGCACTGCGCTAGCCGCACCTAAAGGGTGTCATAGTTACTCCTGTCGTTTATCCAGCCCTTTCCTTAATTTATTTATTTCACGTTTAAAGCACTAGGCAGAAATCAAATTGCGTCGGCATGGTCAACGGCCCTCGCAATCATTTGTTTTAAATGGACAGTCGGATTACCCCGATCTATCCCAGTTGAAGCGCACCAGGCAGCGCTAGAGCCGCACTGCTCTAGTCGCAGCTCAAGGGAGTCATTGTTACTCACTTAGCTCCCCCACGCCTTGTTCTATTTATTCAGGTTGACATTTAGGGCACTGGGCACAAATCACCTTGCATAAAAATGGTCAACCGCCCTCGCAATTATATCTTTTAAAAGCACAGTAAGATTCCCCCTGTGCATTCCAGTTGAACCACACCAGACAGTGCAAAGCAGCACTGTTCTAGCCGCACCTCAAGGGAGTCATTGTTACTAACGTCCTTCACCCACGCTTTGTTCCATTTCCTCACATTGACATTTAGAGCCCTGGGCACAAATCACATTGCGTCAGCATCGTCAAAAGTCCTTGCAATGCTTTGTTTTAAGTGGACAGTCAGTTTCAGCCGGTCCATGCCAGTTGAAGCACAACAGATAGCATAAAGCGCCACTCCTGAATCCACACTGCAAGGGAGTCATTCTTACTCCTGTCCTTTAACCACGCCTTTTTTTGCATTTCTGCACGTTGACATTTACAGACCTGGGCAGAAATCACAATGCGTCAGCATGGTCAACGGCCCTCAAAATGCATTGTTTTATTTCGAGAGTCGGATTCTCCCGGTCCATGCCATTTGAAGCGCACCAGGCAGCGCAAGCGCCACACTGCTCTAGCCGCGCGTTAAGAGAGCCATTGTTACTCGCTTTGTGTAGCCATGCCTTGTTGCATTTCTTCACGTTGACATTTAGGGCGCTGGGCAGAAGTCACATTACGTCAGCATGATCAAAAGTCTTCGCAAAGCTTTGTTTTAATGGACAGTTGGATTCCACCGGTCCATACCAAATGAAGCACAATGGATAGCACAAAGCGAAACTGCTCAATAAACTCTGCACGGGAGTCATTCTTACTCCTGTCCTTTATACCCACCTTTTTGCATTTCTTCACGTTGACATTTAGAGCACTGGCTCCCAGAATGCTTTGTTTCATTTGGACAGTGAATTCCGCCCGTCCATGCCAGTTGAGGCGTACCATACCGCGCAAGAGCTGCACTGCTCCAGCCGCACCTCACAGGAGTCACTGTTACACCTGTCCTTTATCCAGGCATTTCTTTATTTCATCACTTTGCCGTTTAGAGCACTAGGCAGAAATCACATTGCGTCAGCATCGGCAACAGCCTTCACAATCATTTGTTTTAAGTGCACAGTGAGATTCCCCCGGTGCATGCCAGGTAAGCCACACCAGACAGTGCAGAGCCGTGCTGCTCTAGTCGCACCTCATGGGAGTCATTGTTAGTCTCTTCGTTTACCCACGCCTTGATGATTTTATCAAGTTGACATATAGGGGACTGGGCAGAGATCACATTGCATCAGCATGGTCAAAAGTCCTCGCAATGCTTTGTTTTAAATGGACAGTCAGATTCTCCCGGTCCATACCAGTTGAAGCGCAACGGAAAGTGCAAAGCGGCACAGCTCAATCCACACTGCAAGGGAGTCATTCTTACTCCTGTCTTTTATCCACGCTTTTTTTTTCATTTTTTCACTTCGACATTTAGAGCACTGTGCAGAAATCACACTGCGTCAGCATGCTCAACGGCCCCCAGAATGGTTTGTTTTATTTGGACAGTGGATTCTGTCAGTCCGTGCCAGTTCATTCGCACCAGACCGCGCAAGAGCTGCACTGCGCTAGCCGCACCTAAAGGGTGTCATAGTTACTCCTGTCGTTTATCCAGCCCTTTCCTTAATTTATTTATTTCACGTTTAAAGCACTAGGCAGAAATCAAATTGCGTCGGCATGGTCAACGGCCCTCGCAATCATTTGTTTTAAATGGACAGTCGGATTACCCCGATCTATCCCAGTTGAAGCGCACCAGGCAGCGCTAGAGCCGCACTGCTCTAGTCGCAGCTCAAGGGAGTCATTGTTACTCACTTAGCTCCCCCACGCCTTGTTCTATTTCTTCAGGTTGACATTTAGGGCACTGGGCACAAATCACCTTGCATAAAAATGGTCAACCGCCCTCGCAATTATATCTTTTAAAAGCACAGTAAGATTCCCCCTGTGCATTCCAGTTGAACCACACCAGACAGTGCAAAGCAGCACTGTTCTAGCCGCACCTCAAGGGAGTCATTGTTACTAACGTCCTTCACCCACGCTTTGTTCCATTTCCTCACATTGACATTTAGAGCCCTGGGCACAAATCAGATTGCGTCAGCATCGTCAAAAGTCCTTGCAATGCTTTGTTTTAAGTGGACAGTCAGTTTCAGCCGGTCCATGCCAGTTGAAGCACAACAGATAGCATAAAGCGCCACTCCTGAATCCACACTGCAAGGGAGTCATTCTTACTCCTGTCCTTTAACCACGCCTTTTTTTTCATTTCTGCACGTTGACATTTACAGACCTGGGCAGAAATCACATTGCGTCAGCATGGTCAACGGCCCTCAAAATGCATTGTTTTATTTCGAGAGTCGGATTCTCCCGGTCCATGCCAGTTGAAGCGCACCAGGCAGCGCAAGCGCCACACTGCTCTAGCCGCACCTTAAGAGAGCCATTGTTACTCGCTTTGTGTAGCCATGCCTTGTTGCATTTCTTCACGTTGACATTTAGGGCGCCGGGCAGAAGTCACATTACGTCAGCATGATCAAAAGTCTTCGCAAAGCTTTGTTTTAATGGACAGTTGGATTCCACCGGTCCATACCAAATGAAGCACAATGGATAGCACAAAGCGAAACTGCTCAATAAACTCTGCACGGGAGTCATTCTTACTCCTGTCCTTTATACCCACCTTTTTGCATTTCTTCTCGTTGACATTTAGAGCACTGGCTCCCAGAATGCTTTGTTTCATTTGGACAGTGAATTCCGCCCGTCCATGCCAGTTGAGGCGTACCATACCGCGCAAGAGCTGCACTGCTCCAGCCGCACCTCACAGGAGTCACTCTTACACCTGTCCTTTATCCAGGCATTTCTTTATTTCATCACTTTGCCGTTTAGAGCACTAGGCAGAAATCACATTGCGTCAGCATCGGCAACAGCCTTCACAATCATTTGTTTTAAGTGCACAGTGAGATTCCCCCGGTGCATGCCAGGTAAGCCACACCAGACAGTGCAGAGCCGTGCTGCTCTAGTCGCACCTCATGGGAGTCATTGTTAGTCTCTTCGTTTACCCACGCCTTGATGATTTTATCAAGTTGACATATAGGGGACTGGGCAGAGATCACATTGCATCAGCATGGTCAAAAGTCCTCGCAATGCTTTGTTTTAAATGGACAGTCAGATTCTCCCGGTCCATACCAGTTGAAGCGCAACGGAAAGTGCAAAGCGGCACAGCTCAATCCACACTGCAAGGGAGTCATTCTTACTCCTGTCTTTTATCCACGCTTTTTTTTTCATTTTTTCACTTCGACATTTAGAGCACTGTGCAGAAATCACACTGCGTCAGCATGCTCAACGGCCCCCAGAATGGTTTGTTTTATTTGGACAGTGGATTCTGTCAGTCCGTGCCAGTTCATTCGCACCAGACCGCGCAAGAGCTGCACTGCGCTAGCCGCACCTAAAGGGTGTCATAGTTACTCCTGTCGTTTATCCAGCCCTTTCCTTAATTTATTTATTTCACGTTTAAAGCACTAGGCAGAAATCAAATTGCGTCGGCATGGTCAACGGCCCTCGCAATCATTTGTTTTAAATGGACAGTCGGATTACCCCGATCTATCCCAGTTGAAGCGCACCAGGCAGCGCTAGAGCCGCACTGCTCTAGTCGCAGCTCAAGGGAGTCATTGTTACTCACTTAGCTCCCCCACGCCTTGTTCTATTTCTTCAGGTTGACATTTAGGGCACTGGGCACAAATCACCTTGCATAAAAATGGTCAACCGCCCTCGCAATTATATCTTTTAAAAGCACAGTAAGATTCCCCCTGTGCATTCCAGTTGAACCACACCAGACAGTGCAAAGCAGCACTGTTCTAGCCGCACCTGAAGGGAGTCATTGTTACTAACGTCCTTCACCCACGCTTTGTTCCATTTCCTCACATTGACATTTAGAGCCCTGGGCACAAATCACATTGCGTCAGCATCGTCAAAAGTCCTTGCAATGCTTTGTTTTAAGTGGACAGTCAGTTTCAGCCGGTCCATGCCAGTTGAAGCACAACAGATAGCATAAAGCGCCACTCCTGAATCCACACTGCAAGGGAGTCATTCTTACTCCTGTCCTTTAACCACGCCTTTTTTTCATTTCTGCACGTTGACATTTACAGACCTGGGCAGAAATCACATTGCGTCAGCATGGTCAACGGCCCTCAAAATGCATTGTTTTATTTCGAGAGTCGGATTCTCCCGGTCCATGCCAGTTGAAGCGCACCAGGCAGCGCAAGCGCCACACTGCTCTAGCCGCACCTTAAGAGAGCCATTGTTACTCGCTTTGTGTAGCCATGCCTTGTTGCATTTCTTCACGTTGACATTTAGGGCGCTGGGCAGAAGTCACATTACGTCAGCATGATCAAAAGTCTTCGCAAAGCTTTGTTTTAATGGACAGTTGGATTCCACCGGTCCATACCAAATGAAGCACAATGGATAGCACAAAGCGAAACTGCTCAATAAACTCTGCACGGGAGTCATTCTTACTCCTGTCCTTTATACCCACCTTTTTGCATTTCTTCACGTTGACATTTAGAGCACTGGCTCCCAGAATGCTTTGTTTCATTTGGACAGTGAATTCCGCCCGTCCATGCCAGTTGAGGCGTACCATACCGCGCAAGACCTGCACTGCTCCAGCCGCACCTCACAGGAGTCACTCTTACACCTGTCCTTTATCCAGGCATTTCTTTATTTCATCACTTTGCCGTTTAGAGCACTAGGCAGAAATCACATTGCGTCAGCATGGTGAACGGCCCGCGTAATCATTTGTTTTAAATGGACAGTCGGATTCCCCCGATCTAAATCAGTTGGAGTGCAGCAGACTGCGCAAGAGCCGCACTGCTCTAGTCGCACCTCGAGGGAGTCATTGTTACTCTCATCGCATACACACCTTCTTGCATTTCTTCACGTTGACATTAAATAGCACTGGGCAGAAATCACATTGTGTCAGCATCGGCAACAGCCTTCACAATCATTTGTTTTAAGTGCACAGTGAGATTCCCCCGGTGCATGACAGGTAAACCACACCAGACAGTGCAAAGCTGTGCTGCTCTAGTCGCACCTCATGATAGTCATTGTTAGTCTCTTCGTTTACCCACGCCTTGTTGATTTTATCAAGTTGACATATAGGGGACTGGGCAGAAATCACATTGCGTCAGCATGGTCAAAAGTCCCCGCAATGCTTTGTTTTAAATGGACAGTCGGATTCCCCCGGTCCATGCCAGTTGATGCACAACAGATAGCATAAAGCGCCACTCCTGAATCCACACTGCAAGGGAGTCATTCTTACTCCTGTCGTTTAACCACGCCTTTTTTTCATTTCTGCACGTTGACATTTACAGACCTGGGCAGAAATCACATTGCGTCAGCATGGTCAACGGCCCCAAAATGCTTTGTTTTATTTGGGCATTTTATTTTACAGGAGGTATTCAGAGACATGGATTGGGAAGATTTGGGGATAAAAGTTAATCGAGAATAGCTTAGTAACTCGCGATTCGCTGATGACATTGCCTTCCTTAGTACCTCAGGGGACCAATTGCAATGCATGTTCACTGACCTGGATAGGCAAAGCAGAAGAGTGGGTCTAAAAATTAATCTGCAGGAAACTAAAGTAATGCTTAACAGTCTCCGAAGAAAACCGCAATTTACAATAGGCAGCGAGGCACTGGAAGTCGTAAGGGAATACACCAACTTAGGGCAGGTAGTGACAGCGGATGCGGATCATGAGAAAGAAATATTCAGAAGAACAAGAATGGGCTGGGGTGCGTTTGGCAGGCATTCTCAGATGATGATTAGCAGGTTGCCATTATCCCCTCAAGAGGAAAGTATATAATACCTGTGTCTTACCAGTACTCACCTATGGGGCAGAAACCTGGAGGCTTGCGAAATGGGTTCTGCTCAAATTGAGGACGACGCAACGAGCTATGGAAAGAAGAATGATAGGTGTAACGTTAAAGGATAAGAAAGGACAGATTGGGTGAGGGAACAAACGCGAGTTAATGACATCTTAGTTGAAATCAAGAAAAAGAAATGGGCATGGGCAGGATACGAAATGAGGAGGGAAGATAACCGATGGTCATTAAGGGTTACGGAATGGATTCCAAGGGAAGGGAAGCTTAGCAGAGGGCGGCAGAAAGTTAGGCGGGCGCATGAGATTAAGAAGTTTGCAGGGACGACATGGCCACACATAGTACATGATCGGGGTTGTTGGAGATGTACGGGAGAGGCCTTTGCCCTGCAGTAGGCGTAACCAGGCTGATGCTGATGATGATTCCGCCGGTCCATGCCAGTTGAGGCACACAAGACCACGCAAGAGCCGCACTGCGATAGCCGCACCACAAGGGAGTCACTGTGACTCCTGTAATTTATCCATGCCTTTTTTTATTTACTTCAGTTTCACGTTTAGAGCACTGGGCAGAAATCACATTGCGTCAGCATGGTCGACGGCCCTCGAAATCATTTGTTTTAAATGGGCAGTCGGATTCCCCCGATCTATGCCAGCTGGAGTGCAGCAGACTGTGCAAAAGCTGCACTGTTCTAGTCGCACCTCAAGGGAGTCATTGTTACTCTCATAGCTTACACACACCTTCTTGCATTTCTTCACGTTGACATTAAATAGCACTGGGCAGAAATCACATTGTGTCAGCATCGGCAACAGCCTTCACAATCATTTGTTTTAAGTGCACAGTGAGATTCCCCCGGTGCATGCCAGGTAAGCCACACCAGACAGTGCAGAGCCGTGCTGCTCTAGTCGCACCTCATGGGAGTCATTGTTAGTCTCTTCGTTTACCCACGCCTTGTTGATTTTATCAAGTTGACATATAGGGGACTGGGCAGAGATCACATTGCATCAGCATGGTCAAAAGTCCTCGCAATGCTTTGTTTTCAATGGACAGTCAGATTCTCCCGGTCCATACCAGTTGAAGCGCAACGGAAAGTGCAAAGCGGCACAGCTCAATCCACACTGCAAGGGAGTCATTCTTACTCCTGTCTTTTATCCACGCTTTTTTTTCATTTTTTCACTTCGACATTTAGAGCACTGTGCAGAAATCACACTGCGTCAGCATGCTCAACGGCCCCCGGAATGGTTTGTTTTATTTGGACAGTGGATTCTGTCAGTCCGTGCCAGTTCATTCGCACCAGACCGCGTTAGAGCTGTACTGCGCTAGCCGCACCTAAAGGGTGTCATAGTTACTCCTGTCGTTTAACCACGCCTTTTTTTCATTTCTTCACGTTGACATTTACAGACCTGGGCAGAAATCACATTGCGTCAGCATGGTCAACGGCCCTCAAAATGCATTGTTTTATTTGGAGAGTCGGATTCTCCCGGTCCATGCCAGTTGAAGCGCACCAAGCAGCGCAAGCGCCACACTGCTCTAGCCGCCCCTCAAGAGAGCCATTGTTACTCGCTTTGTGTAGCCATGCCTTGTTGCATTTCTTCACGTTGACAATTAGAGCGCTGGGCAGAAGTCACATTACGTCAGCATGATCAAAAGTCTTCGCAAAGCTTTGTTTTAATGGACAGTTGGATTCCACCGGTCCATACCAAATGAAGCACAATGGATAGCACAAAGCGAAACTGCTCAATAAACTCTGCACGGGAGTCATTCTTACTCCTGTCCTTTATACCCACCTTTTTGCATTTCTTCACGTTGACCTTTAGAGCACTGGCCCCCAGAATGCTTTGTTTCATTTGGACAGTGAATTCCGCCGGTCCATGCCAGTTGAGGCGTACCATACCGTGCAAGAGCTGCACTGCTCCAGCCGCACCTCACAGGAGTCACTCTTACACCTGTCCTTTATCCAGGCATTTCTTTATTTCATCACTTTGCCGTTTAGAGCACTAGGCAGAAATCACATTGCGTCAGCATGGTGAACGGCCCTCGAATCATTTGTTTTAAATGGACAGTCGGATTCCCCCGATCTATGCCAGTTGGAGTGCAGCAGACTGCGCAAGAGCCGCACTGCTCTAGTCGCACCACGAGGGAGTCATTGTTACTCTCTTCGCTTACGCACACCTTCTTGCATTTCTTCACGTTGACATTAAATAGCACTGGGCAGAAATCACATAGTGTCAGCATCGGCAACAGCCTTCACAATCATTTGTTTTAAGTGCACAGTGAGATTCCCGCGGTGCATGCCAGGTAAACCACACCAGACAGTGCAGAACCGTGCTGGTCTAGTCGCACCTCATGGGAGTCATTGTTAGTCTCTTCGTTTACCCACGCCTTGTTGCATTTTATCAAGTTGACATATAGGGGACTGGGCAGAAATCACACTGCATCAGCACGGTCAACGGCCCCCAAAATGCTTTGTTTTATTTGGGCATTTTATTTTACAGGAGGTATTCAGAGACATGGATTGGGAAGAATTGGGGATAAAAGTTAATCGAGAATAGCTTAGTAACTCGCGATTCGCTGATGACATTGCCTTCATTAGTACCTCAGGGGACCAATTGCAATGCATGTTCACTGACCTGGAGAGACAAAGCAGAAGAGTGGGTCTAAAAAGTAATCTGCAGGAAACTAAAGTAATGGTTAACAGTCTCGGAAGAAAACAGCAATTTACAAGTGGCAGCGAGGCACTGGAAGTCGTAAGGGAATACATCAACTTAGGGCAGGTAGTGACAGCGGATGCGGATCATGAGACAGAAATATTCAGAAGAACAAGAATGGGCTGGGGTGCGTTTGGCAGGCATTCTCAGATGATGATTAGCAGGTTGCCATTATCCCCTCAAGAGGAAAGTATATAATACCTGTGTCTTACCAGTACTCACCTATGGGGCAAAAACCTGGAGGCTTACGAAAAGGGTTCTGCTCAAATTGAGGACGACGCAACGAGCTATGGAAAGAAGAATGATTGGTGTAACGTTCAAGGATAAGAAAAGAGCAGATTGGGTGAGGGAACAAACGCGAGTTAATGACATCTTAGTTGAAATCAAGAAAAAGAAATGGGCATGGGCAGGATACGCAATGAGGAGGGAAGATAGCCGATGGTCATTGAGGGTTACGGAATGGATTCCAAGGGAAGGGAAGCTTAGCAGAGGGCGGCAGAAAGTTAGGCAAGCGCATGAGATTAAGAAGTTTGCAGGGACGACATGGCCACACATAGTACATGATCGGGGTTGTTGGAGATGTATGGGAGAGGCCTTTGCCCTGTAGTAGGCGTAACCAGGCTGATGCTGATGATGATTGCGCCGGGCCATGCCAGTTGAGGCACACAAGACCACGCAAGAGCCGCACTGCGATAGCCGCACCACAAGGGAGTCATTGTGACTCCTGTAGTTTATCCATGCCTTTTTTTAATTACTTCAGTTTGACGTTTAGAGCACTGGGCAGAAATCACATTGTGTCAGCATCGGCAACAGCCTTCACAATCATTTGTTTTAAGTGCACAGTGAGATTCCCCCGGTGCATGCCAGGTAAGCCACACCAGACAGTACAGAGCCGTGCTGCTCTAGTCGCACCTCATGGGAGTCATTGTTAGTCTCTTCGTTTACCCTCGCCTTGTTGATTTTATCAAGTTGACATATAGGGGACTGGGCAGAGATCACATTGCGTCAGCGTGGTCAAAAGTCCCCGCAATGCTTTGTTTTAAATCGACAGTCGGATTCCCCCGGTCTATACCAGTTCAAGCGCAATGGAAAGTGCAAAGCGGCACAGCTGAATGCACACTGCAAGGGAGTCATTCTTACTCATGTCGTTTATCCACACCTTTTTTTCATTTCTTTACTTTGACATTTAGAGCACTGTGCAGAAATCACACTGCGTCAGCACGGTCAACGGCCCCCAAAATGCTTTGTTTTATTTGGGCATTTTATTTTACAGGAGGTATTCAGAGACATGGATTGGGAAGATTTGGGGATAAAAGTTAATCGAGAATAGCTTAGTAACTCGCGATTCGCTGATGACATTGCCTTCCTTAGTACCTCAGGGGACCAATTGCAATGCATGTTCACTGACCTGGATAGGCAAAGCAGAAGAGTGGGTCTAAAATTAATCTGCAGGAAACTAAAGTAATGCTTAACAGTCTCGGAAGAAAACAGCAATTTACAATTGGCAGCGAGGCACTAGAAGTCGTAAGGGAATACATCAACTTAGGGCAGGTAGTGACAGTGGATGCGGATCATGAGACAGAAATATTCAGAAGAACAAGAATGGGCTGGGGTGCGTTTGGCAGGCATTCTCAGATGATGATTAGCAGGTTGCCATTATCCCCTCCAGAGGAAAGTATATAATACCTGTGTCTTACCAGTACTCACCTATGTGGCAGAAACCTGGAGGCTTACGAAATGGGTTCTGCTCAAATTGAGGACGACGCAACGAGCTATGGAAAGAAGAATGATAGGTGTAACGTTAAAGGATAAGAAAAGAGCAGATTGGGTGAGGGAACAAACGCGAGTTAATCCATCTTAGTTGAAATCAAGAAAAAGAAATGGGCATGGGCAGGATACGAAATGAGGAGGGAAGATAACCGATGGTCATTAAGGGTTACGGAATGGATTCCAAGGGAAGGGAAGCTTAGCAGAGGGCGGCAGAAAGTTAGGCGGGCGCATGAGATTAAGAAGTTTGCAGGGACGACATGGCCACACATAGTACATGATCGGGGTTGTTGGAGATGTATGGGAGAGGCCTTTGCCCTGCAGTAGGCGTAACCAGGCTGATGCTGATGATGATTCCGCCGGTCCATGCCAGTTGAGGCACACAAGACCACGCAAGAGCCGCACTGCGATAGCCGCACCACAAGGGAGTCATTGTGACTCCTGTAGTTTATCCATGCCTTTTTTATTTACTTCAGTTTCACGTTTAGAGCACTGGGCAGAAATCACATTGCGTCAGCATGGCCGACGGCCCTCGCAATCATTTGTTTTAAATGGACAGTCGGATTCCCCCGATCTATGCCAGCTGGAGTGCAGCAGACTGTGCAAAAGCTGCACTGCTCTAGTCGCACCTCAAGGGAGTCATTGTTACTCTCACCGCTTACACACACCTTCTTGCATTTCTTCACGTTGACATTAAATAGCACTGGGCAGAAATCACATAGTGTCAGCATCGGCAACAGCCTTCACAATCATTTGTTTTAAGTGCACAGTGAGATTCCCCCGGTGCATGCCAGGTAAGCCACCCCAGACAGTGCAGAGCCGTGCTGCTCTAGTCGCACCTCATGGGAGTCATTGTTAGTCTCTTCGTTTACCCACGCCTTGATGATTTTATCAAGTTGACATATAGGGGACTGGGCAGAGATCACATTGCATCAGCATGGTCAAAAGTCCTCGCAATGCTTTCTTTTAAATGGACAGTCAGATTCTCCCGGTCCATACCAGTTGAAGCGCAACGGAAAGTGCAAAGCGGCACAGCTCAATCCACACTGTAAGGGAGTCATTCTTACTCCTGTCTTTTATCCACGCTTTTTTTTTCATTTTTTCACTTCGACATTTAGAGCACTGTGCAGAAATCACACTGCGTCAGCATGCTCAACGGCCCCCAGAATGGTTTGTTTTATTTGGACAGTGGATTCTGTCAGTCCGTGCCAGTTCATTCGCACCAGACCGCGCAAGAGCTGCACTGCGCTAGCCGCACCTAAAGGGTGTCATAGTTACTCCTGTCGTTTATCCAGCCCTTTCCTTAATTTATTTATTTCACGTTTAAAGCACTAGGCAGAAATCAAATTGCGTCGGCATGGTCAACGGCCCTCGCAATCATTTGTTTTAAATGGACAGTCGGATTACCCCGATCTATCCCAGTTGAAGCGCACCAGGCAGCGCTAGAGCCGCACTGCTCTAGTCGCAGCTCAAGGGAGTCATTGTTACTCACTTAGCTCCCCCACGCCTTGTTCTATTTCTTCAGGTTGACATTTAGGGCACTGGGCACAAATCACCTTGCATAAAAATGGTCAACCGCCCTCGCAAATTATATCTTTTAAAAGCACAGTAAGATTCCCCCTGTGCATTCCAGTTGAACCACACCAGACAGTGCAAAGCAGCACTGTTCTAGCCGCACCTCAAGGGAGTCATTGTTACTAACGTCCTTCACCCACGCTTTGTTCCATTTCCTCACATTGACATTTAGAGCCCTGGGCACAAATCACATTGCGTCAGCATCGTCAAAAGTCCTTGCAATGCTTTGTTTTAGGTGGACAGTCAGTTTCAGCCGGTCCATGCCAGTTGAAGCACAACAGATAGCATAAAGCGCCACTCCTGAATCCACACTGCAAGGGAGTCATTCTTACTCCTGTCCTTTAACCACGCCTTTTTTTCATTTCTGCACGTTGACATTTACAGACCTGGGCAGAAATCACATTGCGTCAGCATGGTCAACGGCCCTCAAAATGCATTGTTTTATTTGGAGAGTCGGATTCTCCCGGTCCATGCCAGTTGAAGCGCACCAGGCAGCGCAAGCGCCACACTGCTCTAGCCGCACCTTAAGAGAGCCATTGTTACTCGCTTTGTGTAGCCATGCCTTGTTGCATTTCTTCACGTTGACATTTAGGGCGCTGGGCAGAAGTCACATTACGTCAGCATGATCAAAAGTCTTCGCAAAGCTTTGTTTTAATGGACAGTTGGATTCCACCGGTCCATACCAAATGAAGCACAATGGATAGCACAAAGCGAAACTGCTCAATAAACTCTGCACGGGAGTCATTCTTACTCCTGTCCTTTATACCCACCTTTTTGCATTTCTTCACGTTGACATTTAGAGCACTGGCTCCCAGAATGCTTTGTTTCATTTGGACAGTGAATTCCGCCCGTCCATGCCAGTTGAGGCGTACCATACCGCGCAAGACCTGCACTGCTCCAGCCGCACCTCACAGGAGTCACTCTTACACCTGTCCTTTATCCAGGCATTTCTTTATTTCATCACTTTGCCGTTTAGAGCACTAGGCAGAAATCACATTGCGTCAGCATGGTGAACGGCCCGCGTAATCATTTGTTTTAAATGGACAGTCGGATTCCCCCGATCTATGCCAGTTGGAGTGCAGCAGACTGCGCAAGAGCCGCACTGCTCTAGTCGCACCTCGAGGGAGTCATTGTTACTCTCATCGCATACACACCTTCTTGCATTTCTTCACGTTGACATTAAATAGCACTGGGCAGAAATCACATTGTGTCAGCATCGGCAACAGCCTTCACAATCATTTGTTTTAGGTGCACAGTGAGATTCCCCCGGTGCATGACAGGTAAACCACACCAGACAGTGCAAAGCTCTGCTGCTCTAGTCGCACCTCATGGGAGTCATTGTTAGTCTCTTCGTTTACCCACGCCTTGTTGATTTTATCAAGTTGACATATAGGGGACTGGGCAGAAATCACATTGCGTCAGCATGGTCAAAAGTCCCCGCAATGTTTTGTTTTAAATGGACAGTCGGATTCCCCCGGTCTATACCAGTTGAAGCGCAATGGAAAGTGCAAAGCGGCACAGCTGAATGCACACTGCAAGGGAGTCATTCTTACTCATGTCGTTTATCCACACCTTTTTTTCATTTTTTCACTTTGACATTTAGAGCACTGTGCAGAAATCACACTGCGTCAGCACGGTCAACGGCCCCCAAAATGCTTTGTTTTATTTGGGCATTTTATTTTACAGGAGGTATTCAGAGACATGGATTGGGAAGATTTGGGGATAAAAGTTAATCGAGAATAGCTTAGTAACTCGCGATTCGCTGATGACATTGCCTTCCTTAGTACCTCAGGGGACCAATTGCAATGCATGTTCACTGACCTGGATAGGCAAAGCAGAAGAGTGGGTCTAAAAATTAATCTGCAGGAAACTAAAGTAATGCTTAACAGTCTCGGAAGAAAACAGCAATTTACAATTGGCAGCGAGGCACTAGAAGTCGTAAGGGATTACATCAACTTAGGGCAGGTAGTGACAGCGGATGCGGATCATGAGACAGAAATATTCAGAAGAACAAGAATGGGCTGGGGTGCGTTTGGCAGGCATTCTCAGATGATGATTAGCAGGTTGCCATTATCCCCTCAAGAGGAAAGTATATAATACCTGTGTCTTACCAGCACTCACCTATGGGGCAGAAACCTGGAGGCTTACGAAATGGGTTCTGCTCAAATTGAGGACGACGCAACGAGCTATGGAAAGAAGAATGATAGGTGTAACGTTAAAGGATAAGAAAAGAGCAGATTGGGTGAGGGAACAAACGCGAGTTAATGACATCTTAGTTGAAATCAAGAAAAAGAAATGGGCATGGGCAGGATACGAAATGAGGAGGGAAGATAACCGATGGTCATTAAGGGTTACGGAATGGATTCCAAGGGAAGGGAAGCTTAGCAGAGGGCGGCAGAAAGTTAGGCGGGCGCATGAGATTAAGAAGTTTGCAGGGACGACATGGCCACACATAGTACATGATCGGGGTTGTTGGAGATGTACGGGAGAGGCCTTTGCCCTGCAGTAGGCGTAACCAGGCTGATGCTGATGATGATTCCGCCGGTCCATGCCAGTTGAGGCACACAAGACCACGCAAGAGCCGCACTGCGATAGCCGCACCACAAGGGAGTCATTGTGGCTCCTGTAGTTTATCCATGCCTTTTTTTATTTACTTCAGTTTCACGTTTAGAGCACAGGGCAGAAATCACATTGCGTCAGCATGGTCGACGGCCCTCGCAATCATTTGTTTTAAATGGACAGTCGGATTCCCCCGATCTATGCCAGCTGGAGTGCAGCAGACTGTGCAAAAGCTGCACTGTTCTAGTCGCACCTCAAGGGAGTCATGGTTACTCTCATAGCTTACACACACCTTCTTGCATTTCTTCACGTTGACATTAAATAGCACTGGGCAGAAATCACATTGTGTCAGCATCGGCAACAGCCTTCACAATCATTTGTTTTAAGTGCACAGTGAGATTCCCCCGGTGCATGCCAGGTAAGCCACACCAGACAGTGCAGAGCCGTGCTGCTCTAGTCGCACCTCATGGGAGTCATTGTTAGTCTCTTCGTTTACCCACGCCTTGTTGATTTTATCAAGTTGACATATAGGGGACTGGGCAGAGATCACATTGCATCAGCATGGTCAAAAGTCCTCGCAATGCTTTGTTTTCAATGGACAGTCAGATTCTCCCGGTCCATACCAGTTGAAGCGCAACGGAAAGTGCAAAGCGGCACAGCTCAATCCACACTGCAAGGGAGTCATTCTTACTCCTGTCTTTTATCCACGCTTTTTTTTTTCATTTTTTCACTTCGACATTTAGAGCACTGTGCAGAAATCACACTGCGTCAGCATGCTCAACGGCCCCCAGAATGGTTTGTTTTATTTGGACAGTGGATTCTGTCAGTCCATGCCAGTTCATTCGCACCAGACCGCGCAAGAGCTGTACTGCGCTAGCCGCACCTAAAGGGTGTCATAGTTACTCCTGTCATTTAACCACGCCTTTTTTTCATTTCTTCACGTTGACATTTACAGACCTGGGCAGAAATCACATTGCGTCAGCATGGTCAACGGCCCTCAAAATGCATTGTTTTATTTGGAGAGTCGGATTCTCCCGGTCCATGCCAGTTGAAGCGCACCAAGCAGCGCAAGCGCCACACTGCTCTAGCCGCCCCTCAAGAGAGCCATTGTTACTCGCTTTGTGTAGCCATGCCTTGTTGCATTTCTTCACGTTGACATTTAGAGCGCTGGGCAGAAGTCACTTTACGTCAGCATGATCAAAAGTCTTCACAAAGCTTTGTTTTAATGGACAGTTGGATTCCACCGGTCCATACCAAATGAAGCACAATGGATAGCACAAAGCGAAACTGCTCAATAAACTCTGCACGGGAGTCATTCTTACTCCTGTCCTTTATACCCACCTTTTTGCATTTCTTCACGTTGACCTTTAGAGCACTGGCCCCCAGAATGCTTTGTTTCATTTGGACAGTGAATTCCGCCGGTCCATGCCAGTTGAGGCGTACCATACCGTGCAAGAGCTGCACTGCTCCAGCCGCACCTCACAGGAGTCACTCTTACACCTGTCCTTTATCCAGGCATTTCTTTATTTCATCACTTACCGTTTAGAGCACTAGGCAGAAATCACATTGCGTCAGCATGGTGAACGGCCCTCGAATCATTTGTTTTAAATGGACAGTCGGATTCCCCCGATCTATGCCAGTTGGAGTGCAGCAGACTGCGCAAGAGCCGCACTGCTCTAGTCGCACCACGAGGGAGTCATTGTTACTCTCTTCGCTTACGCACACCTTCTTGCATTTCTTCACGTTGACATTAAATAGCACTGGGCAGAAATCACATAGTGTCAGTACGGCAACAGCCTTCACAATCATTTGTTTTAAGTGCACAGTGAGATTCCCGCGGTGCATGCCAGGTAAACCACACCAGACAGTGCAGAACCGTGCTGCTCTAGTCGCACCTCATGGGAGTCATTGTTAGTCTCTTCGTTTACCCACGCCTTGTTGCATTTTATCAAGTTGACATAGAGGGGACTGGGCAGAAATCACACTGCGTCAGCACGGTCAACGGCCCCCAAAATGCTTTGTTTTATTTGGGCATTTTATTTTACAGGAGGTATTCAGAGACATGGATTGGGAAGAATTGGGGATAAAAGTTAATCGAGAATAGCTTAGTAACTCGCGATTCGCTGATGACATTGCCTTCATTAGTACCTCAGGGGACCAATTGCAATGCTTGTTCACTGACCTGGAGAGACAAAGCAGAAGAGTGGGTCTAAAAAGTAATCTGCAGGAAACTAAAGTAATGCTTAACAGTCTCGGAAGAAAACAGCAATTTACAATTGGCAGCGAGGCACTGGAAGTCGTAAGGGAATACATCAACTTAGGGCAGGTAGTGACAGCGGATGCGGATCATGAGACAGAAATATTCAGAAGAACAAGAATGGGCTGGGGTGCGTTTGGCAGGCATTCTCAGATGATGATTAGCAGGTTGCCATTATCCCCTCAAGAGGAAAGTATATAATACCTGTGTCTTACCAGTACTCACCTATGGGGCAAAAACCTGGAGGCTTACGAAAAGGGTTCTGCTCAAATTGAGGACGACGCAACGAGCTATGGAAAGAAGAATGATAGGTGTAACGTTCAAGGATAAGAAAAGAGCAGATTGGGTGAGGGAACAAACGCGAGTTAATGACATCTTAGTTGAAATCAAGAAAAAGAAATGGGCATGGGCAGGATACGCAATGAGGAGGGAAGATAACCGATGGTCATTGAGGGTTACGGAATGGATTCCAAGGGAAGGGAAGCTTAGCAGAGGGCGGCAGAAAGTTAGGCGGGCGCATGAGATTAAGAAGTTTGCAGGGACGACATGGCCACACATAGTACATGATCGGGGTTGTTGGAGATGTATGGGAGAGGCCTTTGCCCTGCAGTAGGCGTAACCAGGCTGATGCTGATGATGATTGCGCCGGTCCATGCCAGTTGAGGCACACAAGACCACGCAAGAGCCGCACTGCGATAGCCGCACCACAAGGGAGTCATTGTGACTCCTGTAGTTTATCCATGCCTTTTTTTAATTACTTGAGTTTGACGTTTAGAGCACTGGGCAGAAATCACATTGTGTCAGCATCGGCAACAGCCTTCACAATCATTTGTTTTAAGTGCACAGTGAGATTCCCCCGGTGCATGCCAGGTAAGCCACACCAGACAGTGCAGAGCCGTGCTGCTCTAGTCGCACCTCATGGGAGTCATTGTTAGTCTCTTCGTTTACCCTCGCCTTGTTGATTTTATCAAGTTGACATATAGGGGACTGGGCAGAGATCACATTGCATCAGCATGGTCAAAAGTCCTCGCAATGCTTTGTTTTAAATGGACAGTCAGATTCTCCCGGTCCATACCAGTTGAAGCGCAACGGAAAGTGCAAAGCGGCACAGCTCAATCCACACTGCAAGGGAGTCATTCTTACTCCTGTCTTTTATCCACGCTTTTTTTTCATTTTTTCACTTTGACATTTAGAGCACTGTGCAGAAATCACACTGCGTCAGCACGGTCAACGGCCCCGAAAATGCTTTGTTTTATTTGGGCATTTTATTTTACAGGAGGTATTCAGAGACATGGATTGGGAAGAATTGGGGATAAAAGTTAATCGAGAATAGCTTGGTAACTCGCGATTCGCTGATGACATTGCCTTGCTTAGTACCTCAGGGGACCAATTGCAATGCATGTTCACCGACCTGGATAGGCAAAGCAGAAGAGTGGGTCTAAAAATTAATCTGCAGGAAACTAAAGTAATGCTTAACAGTCTCCGAAGAAAACCGCAATTTACAATAGGCAGCGAGGCACTGGAAGTCGTAAGGGAATACACCAACTTAGGTCAGGTAGTGACAGCGGATGCGGATCATAAGACAGAAATATTCAGAAGAACAAGAATGGGCTGGGGTGCGTTTGGCAGGCATTCTCAGATGATGAATAGCAGGTTGCCGTTATCCCCTCAAGAGGAAAGTATATAATACCTGTGTCTTACCAGCACTCACCTATGGGGCAGAAACCTTGAGGCTTACGAAAAGGGTTCTGCTCATATTGAGGACGACACAACGAGCTATGGAAAGAAGAATGATAGGTGTAACGTTCAAGGATAAGAAAAGAGCAGATTGGGTGAGGGAACAAACGCGACTTAATGACATCTTAGTTGAAATCAAGAAAAAGAAAGGGGCATGGGCAGGATACGCAATGAGGAGGGAAGATAACCGATGGTCATTGAGGGTTACGGAATGGATTCCAAGGGAAGAGAAGCTTAGCAGAGGGCGGCAGAAAGTTAGGCGGGCGCATGAGATTCAGAAGTTTGCGGGGACGACATGGCCACACTTAGTACATGATCGGGGTTGTTGGAGATGTATGGGAGAGGCCTTTGCCCTGCAGTAGGCGTAACCAGGCCTATGCTGATGATGATTCCGCCGGTCCATGCCAGTTGAGGCGCACAAGACCACGCAATAGCCGCACTGCGATAGCCGCACCACGAGGGAGTCATTGTTACTCCTGCCGTTTATCCGTCCTTTTTTTTATTTACTTCGCTTTGACGTTTAGTGCACTGGGCAGAAATCACATTCCGTCAGCATGGTCGACGGCGCTCACAATCATTTGTTTTAATTGGACAGTCGGATTCCCCCGATCTATGCCAGCTGGAGTGCAGCAGACTGTGCAAATGCTGCGCTGCTCTAATCACACCTCAAGGGTGTCATTGTTACTCTCATCGCTTACACACACCTTTTTTGCATTTCTTCACATTGACATTAAATAGCACTGAGCAGAAATCACATTGTGTCAGCATGGTCAACGGCCTTCGCAATCATTTCTTTTCATGGCAGAGTTAGCTTCCCCCGTTGCATGCCAGGTAAACCACACCAGACAGTGCAAAGCCGCGCTACTCTAGTCCCACCTCATGGGAGTCATTGTTAGTCTCTTCGTTTACCCTCGCCTTGTTGCATTTTATCACGTTGACATTTAGGGGACTGGGCAGAGATCACATTGCATCAGCATGGTCAAAAGTCCTCGCAATGCTTTGTTTTAAATGGACAGTCAGATTCTCCCGGTCCATACCAGTTGAAGCGCAACGGAAAGTGCAAAGCGGCACAGCTCAATCCACACTGCAAGGGAGTCATTCTTACTCCTGTCTTTTATCCACGCTTTTTATGCGAAGCATATTACGAGGGCTCAACCCAGCTCCTCAGGCGCGGCGGTGACCATGAAATCACGTGACACCGTGACGTCACGACAGAGGAGAACCGGCGCTCCAACTCCCGCCGTCGCTCGCGGCGTCGCGCCCCGCATCAGACGCGGTGCGCGTCGAGCAACGCAGCGTTCGGCGCGACAACGAAATGTGCGCCTGAGCAAGCGCCGCACGCCTGAGCCGACGTTATGCGAAGCATATTACGAGGGCTCAACCCAGCTCCTCAGGCGCGGCGGTGACCATGAAATCACGTGACACCGTGACGTCACGACAGAGGAGAACCGGCGCTCCAACTCCCGCCGTCGCTCGCGGCGTCGCGCCCCGCATCGGACGCGGTGCGCGTCGAGCAACGCAGCGTTCGGCGCGACAACGAAATGTGCGCCTGAGCAAGCGCCGCACGCCTGAGCCGACGCCGACGACACCGGCTTTTCTGCGACACGAGCTCCTTAACGCTGTCGCGTTAAAATAAAGGCTAGTATGCTTCGCATCCTGGGCTTAACCTTAGCTAAGCCACAGCCATTTTTTTTTTCATTTTTTCACTTCGACATTTAGAGCACTGTGCAGAAATCACACTGCGTCAGCATGCTCAACGGCCCCCAGAATGGTTTGTTTTATTTGGACAGTGGATTCTGTCAGTCCATGCCAGTTCATTCGCACCAGACCGCGCAAGAGCTGCACTGCGCTAGCCGCACCTAAAGGGTGTCATAGTTACTCCTGTCGTTTATCCAGCCCTTTCCATAATTTATTTATTTCACGTTTAAAGCACTAGGCAGAAATCAAATTGCGTCAGCATGGTCAACGGCCCTCGCAATCATTTGTTTTAAATGGACAGTCGGATTACCCCGATCTATCCCAGTTGAAGCGCACCAGGCAGCGCTAGAGCCGCACTGCTCTAGTCGCAGCTCAAGGGAGTCATTGTTACTCACTTAGCTCCCCCACGCCTTGTTCTATTTCTTCAGGTTGACATTTAGGGCACTGGGCACAAATCACCTTGCATAAAAATGGTCAACCGCCCTCGCAATTATATCTTTTAAAAGCACAGTAAGATTCCCCCTGTGCATTCCAGTTGAACCACACCAGACAGTGCAAAGCAGCACTGTTCTAGCCGCACCTCAAGGGAGTCATTGTTACTAACGTCCTTCACCCACGCTTTGTTCCATTTCCTCACATTGACATTTAGAGCCCTGGGCACAAATCACATTGCGTCAGCATCGTCAAAAGTCCTTGCAATGCTTTGTTTTAAGTGGACAGTCAGTTTCAGCCGCTCCATGCCAGTTGATGCACAACAGATACCATAAAGCGCCACTCCTGAATCCACACTGCAAGTGAGTCATTCTTACTCCTGTCGTTTACCCACGCCTTTTTTTCATTTCTGCACGTTGACATTTAGAGACCTGGGCAGAAATCACATTGCGTCAGCATGGTCAACGGCCCTGAAAATGCATTGTTTTATTTGGAGAGTCGGATTCTCCCGGTCCATGCCAGTTGAAGCGCACCAGGCAGCCCAAGCGCCACACTGCTCTAGCCGCACCTCAAGAGAGCCATTGTTACTCGCTTTGTGTTGCCATGCCTTGTTGCATTTCTTCACGTTGACATTTAGAGCGCTGGGCAGAAGTCACATTACGTCAGCATGATCAAAAGTCTTCGCAAAGCTTTGTTTTAATGGACAGTTGGATTCCACCGGTCCATACCAAATGAAGCACAATGGATAGCACAAAGCGAAACTGCTCAATAAACTCTGCACGGGAGTCATTCTTACTCCTGTCCTTTATACCCACCTTTTTGCATTTCTTCACGTTGACATTTAGAGCACTGGCTCCCAGAATGCTTTGTTTCATTTGGACAGTGAATTCCGCCCGTCCATGCCAGTTGAGGCGTACCATACCGCGCAAGAGCTGCACTGCTCCAGCCGCACCTCACAGGAGTCACTCTTACACCTGTCCTTTATCCAGGCATTTCTTTATTTCATCACTTTGCCGTTTATAGCACTAGGCAGAAATCACATTGCGTCAGCATGGTGAACGGCCCGCGCAATTATTTGTTTTAAATGGACAGTCGGATTCCCCCGATCTATGCCAGTTGGAGTGCAGCAGACTGCGCAAGAGCCGCACTGCTCTAGTCGCACCTCGCGGGAGTCATTGTTACTCTCATCGCATTCACACCTTCTTGGATTTCTTCACGTTGACATTAAGTAGCACTGGGCAGAAATCACATAGTGTCAGCATCGGCAACAGCCTTCACAATCGTTTGTTTTAAGTGCACAGTGAGATTCCCGCGGTGCATGCCAGGTAAGCCACACCAGACAGTGCAGACCTGTGCTGCTCTAGTCGCACCTCATGGGAGTCATTGTTAGTCTCTTCGTTTAGCCACGCCTTGTTGCATTTTATCAAGTTGACATATAGGGGACTGGGCAGAAATCACATTGCGTCAGCGTGGTCAAAAGTCCCCGCAATGCTTTGTTTTAAATGGACAGTCGGATTCCCCCGGTCTATACCAGTTCAAGCGCAATGGAAAGTGCAAAGCGGCACAGCTGAATGCACACTGCAAGGGAGTCATTCTTGCTCCTGTCGTTTAACCACGCCTTTTTTTCATTTCTGCACGTTGACATTTACAGACCTGGGCAGAAATCACATTGCGTCAGCATGTTCAACGGCCCTCAAAATGCATTGTTTTATTTGGAGAGTCGGATTCCCCTTGTGCATTCCAGTTGAACCACACCAGACAGTGCAAAGCAGCACTGTTCTAGCCGCACCTCAAGGGAGTCATTGTTACTAACGTCCTTCACCCACGCTTTGTTCCATTTCCTCACATTGACATTTAGAGCCCTGGGCACAAATCACATTGCGTCAGCATCGTCAAAAGTCCTTGCAATGCTTTGTTTTAAGTGGACAGTCAGTTTCAGCCGGTCCATGCCAGTTGAAGCACAACAGATAGCATAAAGCGCCACTCCTGAATCCACACTGCAAGGGAGTCATTCTTACTCCTGTCCTTTAACCACGCCTTTTTTTCATTTCTGCACGTTGACATTTACAGACCTGGGCAGAAATCACATTGCGTCAGCATGGTCAACGGCCCTCAAAATGCATTGTTTTATTTCGAGAGTCGGATTCTCCCGGTCCATGCCAGTTGAAGCGCACCAGGCAGCGCAAGCGCCACACTGCTCTAGCCGCACCTTAAGAGAGCCATTATTACTCGCTTTGTGTAGCCATGCCTTGTTGCATTTCTTCACGTTGACATTTAGGGCGCTGGGCAGAAGTCACATTACGTCAGCATGATCAAAAGTCTTCGCAAAGCTTTGTTTTAATGGACAGTTGGATTCCACCGGTCCATACCAAATGAAGCACAATGGATAGCACAAAGCGAAACTGCTCAATAAACTCTGCACGGGAGTCATTCTTACTCCTGTCCTTTATACCCACCTTTTTGCATTTCTTCACGTTGACATTTAGAGCACTGGCTCCCAGAATGCTTTGTTTCATTTGGACAGTGAATTCCGCCCGTCCATGCCAGTTGAGGCGTACCATACCGCGCAAGACCTGCACTGCTCCAGCCGCACCTCACAGGAGTCACTCTTACACCTGTCCTTTATCCAGGCATTTCTTTATTTCATCACTTTGCCGTTTAGAGCACTAGGCAGAAATCACATTGCGTCAGCATGGTGAACGGCCCGCGTAATCATTTGTTTTAAATGGACAGTCGGATTCCCCCGATCTATGCCAGTTGGAGTGCAGCAGACTGCGCAAGAGCCGCACTGCTCTAGTCGCACCTCGAGGGAGTCATTGTTACTCTCATCACATACACACCTTCTTGCATTTCTTCACGTTGACATTAAATAGCACTGGGCAGAAATCACATTGTGTCAGCATCGGCAACAGCCTTCACAATCATTTGTTTTAAGTGCACAGTGAGATTCCCCCGGTGCATGACAGGTAAACCACACCAGACAGTGCAAAGCTCTGCTGCTCTAGTCGCACCTCATGGGAGTCATTGTTAGTCTCTTCGTTTACCCACGCCTTGTTGATTTTATCAAGTTGACATATAGGGGACTGGGCAGAAATCACATTGCGTCAGCATGGTCAAAAGTCCCCGCAATGTTTTGTTTTAAATGGACAGTCGGATTCCCCCGGTCTATACCAGTTGAAGCGCAATGGAAAGTGCAAAGCGGCACAGCTGAATGCACACTGCAAGGGAGTCATTCTTACTCATGTCGTTTATCCACACCTTTTTTTCATTTTTTCACTTTGACATTTAGAGCACTGTGCAGAAATCACACTGCGTCAGCACGGTCAACGGCCCCCAAAATGCTTTGTTTTATTTGGGCATTTTATTTTACAGGAGGTATTCAGAGACATGGATTGGGAAGATTTGGGGATAAAAGTTAATCGAGAATAGCTTAGTAACTCGCGATTCGCTGATGACATTGCCTTCCTTAGTACCTCAGGGGACCAATTGCAATGCATGTTCACTGACCTGGATAGGCAAAGCAGAAGAGTGGGTCTAAAAATTAATCTGCAGGAAACTAAAGTAATGCTTAACAGTCTCGGAAGAAAACAGCAATTTACAATTGGCAGCGAGGCACTAGAAGTCGTAAGGGATTACATCAACTTAGGGCAGGTAGTGACAGCGGATGCGGATCATGAGACAGAAATATTCAGAAGAACAAGAATGGGCTGGGGTGCGTTTGGCAGGCATTCTCAGATGATGATTAGCAGGTTGCCATTATCCCCTCAAGAGGAAAGTATATAATACCTGTGTCTTACCACTACTCACCTATGCGGCAGAAACCTGGAGGCTTACGAAATGGGTTCTGCTCAAATTGAGGACGACGCAACGAGCTATGGAAAGAAGAATGATAGGTGTAACGTTAAAGGATAAGAAAAGAGCAGATTGGGTGAGGGAACAAACGCGAGTTAATGACATCTTAGTTGAAATCAAGAAAAAGAAATGGGCATGGGCAGGATACGAAATGAGGAGGGAAGATAACCGATGGTCATTAAGGGTTACGGAATGGATTCCAAGGGAAGGGAAGCTTAGCAGAGGGCGGCAGAAAGTTAGGCGGGCGCATGAGATTAAGAAGTTTGCAGGGACGACATGGCCACACATAGTACATGATCGGGGTTGTTGGAGATGTACGGGAGAGGCCTTTGCCCTGCAGTAGGCGTAACCAGGCTGATGCTGATGATGATTCCGCCGGTCCATGCCAGTTGAGGCACACAAGACCACGCAAGAGCCGCACTGCGATAGCCGCACCACAAGGGAGTCATTGTGACTCCTGTAGTTTATCCATGCCTTTTTTTATTTACTTCAGTTTCACGTTTAGAGCACTGGGCAGAAATCACATTGCGTCAGCATGGTCGACGGCCCTCGCAATCATTTGTTTTAAATGGACAGTCGGATTCCCCCGATCTATGCCAGCTGGAGTGCAGCAGACTGCGCAAAAGCTGCACTGTTCTAGTCGCACCTCAAGGGAGTCATTGTTACTCTCATAGCTTACACACACCTTCTTGCATTTCTTCACGTTGACATTAAATAGCACTGGGCAGAAATCACATTGTGTCAGCATCGGCAACAGCCTTCACAATCATTTGTTTTAAGTGCACAGTGAGATTCCCCCGGTGCATGCCAGGTAAGCCACACCAGACAGTGCAGAGCCGTGCTGCTCTAGTCGCACCTCATGGGAGTCATTGTTAGTCTCTTCGTTTACCCACGCCTTGTTGATTTTATCAAGTTGACACATAGGGGACTGGGCAGGGATCACATTGCATCAGCATGGTCAAAAGTCCTCGCAATGCTTTGTTTTCAATGGACAGTCAGATTCTCACGGTCCATACCAGTTGAAGCGCAACGGAAAGTGCAAAGCGGCACAGCTCAATCCACACTGCAAGGGAGTCATTCTTACTCCTGTCGTTTAACCACGCCTTTTTTTCATTTCTGCACGTTGACATTTACAGACCTGGGCAGAAATCACTTTGCGTCAGCATGGTCAACGGCCCTCAAAATGCATTGTTTTATTTGGAGAGTCGGATTCTCCCGGTCCATGCCAGTTGAAGCGCACCAGGCAGCGCAAGCGCCACACTGCTCTAGCCGCACCTCAAGAGAGCGATTGTTACTCGCTTTGTGTAGCCATGCCTTGTTGCATTTCTTCACGTTGACATTTAGAGCGCTGGGCAGAATTCACATTACGTCAGCATGATCAAAAGTCTTCGCAAAGCTTTGTTTTAATGGACAGTTGGATTCCACCGGTCCATACCAAATGAAGCACAATGGATAGCACAAAGCGAAACTGCTCAATAAACTCTGCACGGGAGTCATTCTTACTCCTGTCCTTTATACCCACCTTTTTGCATTTCTTCACGTTGACATTTAGAGCACTGGCTCCCAGAATGCTTTGTTTCATTTGGACAGTGAATTCCGCCCGTCCATGCCAGTTGAGGCGTACCATACCGCGCAAGAGCTGCACTGCTCCAGCCGCACCTCACAGGAGTCACTCTTACACCTGTCCTTTATCCAGGCATTTCTTTATTTCATCACTTTGCCGTTTAGAGCACTAGGCAGA
The DNA here is from genome assembly GCF_038994185.2 of Dermacentor albipictus. NCBI lineage: Eukaryota > Metazoa > Arthropoda > Arachnida > Ixodida > Ixodidae > Dermacentor > Dermacentor albipictus. The sequence goes on from NW_027225690.1 coordinate 94,423, forward strand.
AATCACATTGCGTCAGCATGGTGAACGGCCCACGCAATTATTTGTTTTAAATGGACAGTCGGAGTCCCCCGATCTATGCCAGTTGGAGTGCAGCAGACTGCGCAAGAGCCGCACTGCTCTAGTCGCACCTCGAGGGAGTCATTGTTACTCTCATCGCATACACACCTTCTTGCATTTCATCACGTTGACATTAAATAGCACTGGGCAGAAATCACATAGTGTCAGCATCGGCAACAGCCTTCACAATCGTTTGTTTTAAGTGCACAGTGAGATTCCCGCGGTGCATGCCAGGTAAGCCACACCAGCAGTGCAGACCTGTGCTGCTCTAGTCGCACCTCATGGGAGTCATTGTTAGTCTCTTCGTTTACCCACGCCTTGTTGCATTTTATCAAGTTGACATATAGGGGACTGGGCAGAAATTACATTGCGTCAGCGTGGTCAAAAGTCCCCGCAATGCTTTGTTTTAAATCGACAGTCGGATTCCCCCGGTCTATACCAGTTCAAGCGCAATGGAAAGTGCAAAGCGGCACAGCTGAATGCACACTGCAAGGGAGTCATTCTTACTCATGTCGTTTATCCACACCTTTTTTTCATTTCTTTACTTTGACATTTAGAGCACTGTGCAGAAATCACACTGCGTCAGCACGGTCAACGGCCCCCAAAATGCTTTGTTTTATTTGGGCATTTTATTTTACAGGAGGTATTCAGAGACATGGATTGGGAAGATTTGGGGATAAAAGTTAATCGAGAATAGCTTAGTAACTCGCGATTCGCTGATGACATTGCCTTCCTTAGTACCTCAGGGGACCAATTGCAATCCATGTTCACTGACCTGGATAGGCAAAGCAGAAGAGTGGGTCTAAAATTAATCTGCAGGAAACTAAAGTTATGCTTAACAGTCTCGGAAGAAAACAGCAATTTACAATTGGCAGCGAGGCACTAGAAGTCGTAAGGGAATACATCAACTTAGGGCAGGTAGTGACAGCGGATGCGGATCATGAGACAGAAATATTCAGAAGAACAAGAATGGGCTGGGGTGCGTTTGGCAGGCATTCTCAGATGATGATTAGCAGGTTGCCATTATCCCCCCCAGAGGAAAGTATATAATACCTGTGTCTTACCAGTACTCACCTATGGGGCAGAAACCTGGAGGCTTACGAAATGGGTTCTGCTCAAATTGAGGACGACGCAACGAGCTATGGAAAGAAGAATGATAGGTGTAACGTTAAAGGATAAGAAAAGAGCAGATTGGGTGAGGGAACAAACGCGAGTTAATGACATCTTAGTTGAAATCAAGAAAATGAAATGGGCATGGGCAGGATACGAAATGAGGAGGGAAGATAACCGATGGTCATTAAGGGTTACGGAACGGATTCCAAGGGAAGGGAAGCTTAGCAGAGGGCGGCAGAAAGTTAGGCGGGCGCATGAGATTAAGAAGTTTGCAGGGACGACATGGCCACACATAGTACATGATCGGGGTTGTTGGAGATGTATGGGAGAGGCTTTTGCCCTGCAGTAGGCGTAACCAGGCTGATGCTGATGATGATTCAGCCGGTCCATGCCAGTTGAGGCACACAAGACCACGCAAGAGCCGCACTGCGATAGCCGCACCACAAGGGAGTCATTGTGACTCCTGTAGTTTATCCATGCCTTTTTTATTTACTTCAGTTTCACGTTTAGAGCACTGGGCAGAAATCACATTGCGTCAGCATGGCCGACGGCCCTCGCAATCATTTGTTTTAAATGGACAGTCGGATTCCCCCGATCTATGCCAGCTGGAGTGCAGCAGACTGTGCAAAAGCTGCACTGCTCTAGTCGCACCTCAAGGGAGTCATTGTTACTCTCACCGCTTACACACACCTTCTTGCATTTCTTCACGTTGACATTAAATAGCACTGGGCAGAAATCACATAGTGTCAGCATCGGCAACAGCCTTCACAATCATTTGTTTTAAGTGCACAGTGAGATTCCCCCGGTGCATGCCAGGTAAGCCACACCAGACAGTGCAGAGCCGTGCTGCTCTAGTCGCACCTCATGGGAGTCATTGTTAGTCTCTTCGTTTACCCACGCCTTGATGATTTTATCAAGTTGACATATAGGGGACTGGGCAGAGATCACATTGCATCAGCATGGTCAAAAGTCCTCGCAATGCTTTGTTTTAAATGGACAGTCAGATTCTCCCGGTCCATACCAGTTGAAGCGCAACGGAAAGTGCAATGCGGCACAGCTCAATCCACACTGCAAGGGAGTCATTCTTACTCCTGTCTATTATCCACGCTTTTTTTTTTCATTTTTTCACTTCGACATTTAGAGCACTGTGCAGAAATCACACTGCGTCAGCATGCTCAACGGCCCCCAGAATGGTTTGTTTTATTTGGACAGTGGATTCTGTCAGTCCGTGCCAGTTCATTCGCACCAGACGGCGCAAGAGCTGCACTGCGCTAGCCGCACCTAAGGGGTGTCATAGTTACTCCTGTCGTTTATCCAGCCCTTTCCTTAATTTATTTATTTCACGTTTAAAGCACTAGGCAGAAATCAAATTGCGTCGGCATGGTCAACGGCCCTCGCAATCATTTGTTTTAAATGGACAGTCGGATTACCCCGATCTATCCCAGTTGAAGCGCACCAGGCAGCGCTAGAGCCGCACTGCTCTAGTCGCAGCTCAAGGGAGTCATTGTTACTCACTTAGCTCCCCCACGCCTTGTTCTATTTCTTCAGGTTGTCATTTAGGGCACTGGGCACAAATCACCTTGCATAAAAATGGTCAACCGCCCTCGCAATTATATCTTTTAAAAGCACAGTAAGATTCCCCCTGTGCATTCCACTTGAACCACACCAGACAGTGCAAAGCAGCACTGTTCTAGCCGCACCTCAAGGGAGTCATTGTTACTAACGTCCTTCACCCACGCTTTGTTCCATTTCCTCACATTGACATTTAGAGCCCTGGGCACAAATCACATTGCGTCAGCATCGTCAAAAGTCCTTGCAATGCTTTGTTTTAGGTGGACAGTCAGTTTCAGCCGGTCCATGCCAGTTGAAGCACAACAGATAGCATAACGCGCCACTCCTGAATCCACACTGCAAGGGAGTCATTCTTACTCCTGTCCTTTAACCACGCCTTTTTTTCATTTCTGCACGTTGACATTTACAGACCTGGGCAGAAATCACATTGCGTCAGCATGGTCAACGGCCCTCAAAATGCATTGTTTTATTTCGAGAGTCGGATTCTCCCGGTCCATGCCAGTTGAAGCGCACCAGGCAGCGCAAGCGCCACACTGCTCTAGCCGCACCTTAAGAGAGCCATTGTTACTCGCTTTGTGTAGCCATGCCTTGTTGCATTTCTTCACGTTGACATTTAGGGCGCTGGGCAGAAGTCACATTACGTCAGCATGATCAAAAGTCTTCGCAAAGCTTTGTTTTAATGGACAGTTGGATTCCACCGGTCCATACCAAATGAAGCACAATGGATAGCACAAAGCGAAACTGCTCAATAAACTCTGCACGGGAGTCATTCTTACTCCTGTCCTTTATACCCACCTTTTTGCATTTCTTCACGTTGACATTTAGAGCACTGGCTCCCAGAATGCTTTGTTTCATTTGGACAGTGAATTCCGCCCGTCCATGCCAGTTGAGGCGTACCATACCGCGCAAGAGCTGCACTGCTCCAGCCGCACCTCACAGGAGTCACTCTTACACCTGTCCTTTATCCAGGCATTTCTTTATTTCATCACTTTGCCGTTTAGAGCACTAGGCAGAAATCACATTGCGTCAGCATGGTGAACGGCCCACGCAATTATTTGTTTTAAATGGACAGTCGGAGTCCCCCGATCTATGCCAGTTGGAGTGCAGCAGACTGCGCAAGAGCCGCACTGCTCTAGTCGCACCTCGAGGGAGTCATTGTTACTCTCATCGCATACACACCTTCTTGCATTTCATCACGTTGACATTAAATAGCACTGGGCAGAAATCACATAGTGTCAGCATCGGCAACAGCCTTCACAATCGTTTGTTTTAAGTGCACAGTGAGATTCCCGCGGTGCATGCCAGGTAAGCCACACCAGACAGTGCAGACCTGTGCTGCTCTAGTCGCACCTCATGGGAGTCATTGTTAGTCTCTTCGTTTACCCACGCCTTGTTGCATTTTATCAAGTTGACATATAGGGGACTGGGCAGAAATCACATTGCGTCAGCGTGGTCAAAAGTCCCCGCAATGCTTTGTTTTAAATCGACAGTCGGATTCCCCCGGTCTATACCAGTTCAAGCGCAATGGAAAGTGCAAAGCGGCACAGCTGAATGCACACTGCAAGGGAGTCATTCTTACTCATGTCGTTTATCCACACCTTTTTTTCATTTCTTTACTTTGACATTTAGAGCACTGTGCAGAAATCACACTGCGTCAGCACGGTCAACGGCCCCCAAAATGCTTTGTTTTATTTGGGCATTTTATTTTACAGGAGGTATTCAGAGACATGGATTGGGAAGATTTGGGGATAAAAGTTAATCGAGAATAGCTTAGTAACTCGCGATTCGCTGATGACATTGCCTTCCTTAGTACCTCAGGGGACCAATTGCAATCCATGTTCACTGACCTGGATAGGCAAAGCAGAAGAGTGGGTCTAAAATTAATCTGCAGGAAACTAAAGTTATGCTTAACAGTCTCGGAAGAAAACAGCAATTTACAATTGGCAGCGAGGCACTAGAAGTCGTAAGGGAATACATCAACTTAGGGCAGGTAGTGACAGCGGATGCGGATCATGAGACAGAAATATTCAGAAGAACAAGAATGGGCTGGGGTGCGTTTGGCAGGCATTCTCAGATGATGATTAGCAGGTTGCCATTATCCCCCCCAGAGGAAAGTATATAATACCTGTGTCTTACCAGTACTCACCTATGGGGCAGAAACCTGGAGGCTTACGAAATGGGTTCTGCTCAAATTGAGGACGACGCAACGAGCTATGGAAAGAAGAATGATAGGTGTAACGTTAAAGGATAAGAAAAGAGCAGATTGGGTGAGGGAACAAACGCGAGTTAATGACATCTTAGTTGAAATCAAGAAAATGAAATGGGCATGGGCAGGATACGAAATGAGGAGGGAAGATAACCGATGGTCATTAAGGGTTACGGAACGGATTCCAAGGGAAGGGAAGCTTAGCAGAGGGCGGCAGAAAGTTAGGCGGGCGCATGAGATTAAGAAGTTTGCAGGGACGACATGGCCACACATAGTACATGATCGGGGTTGTTGGAGATGTATGGGAGAGGCTTTTGCCCTGCAGTAGGCGTAACCAGGCTGATGCTGATGATGATTCAGCCGGTCCATGCCAGTTGAGGCACACAAGACCACGCAAGAGCCGCACTGCGATAGCCGCACCACAAGGGAGTCATTGTGACTCCTGTAGTTTATCCATGCCTTTTTTATTTACTTCAGTTTCACGTTTAGAGCACTGGGCAGAAATCACATTGCGTCAGCATGGCCGACGGCCCTCGCAATCATTTGTTTTAAATGGACAGTCGGATTCCCCCGATCTATGCCAGCTGGAGTGCAGCAGACTGTGCAAAAGCTGCACTGCTCTAGTCGCACCTCAAGGGAGTCATTGTTACTCTCACCGCTTACACACACCTTCTTGCATTTCTTCACGTTGACATTAAATAGCACTGGGCAGAAATCACATAGTGTCAGCATCGGCAACAGCCTTCACAATCATTTGTTTTAAGTGCACAGTGAGATTCCCCCGGTGCATGCCAGGTAAGCCACACCAGACAGTGCAGAGCCGTGCTGCTCTAGTCGCACCTCATGGGAGTCATTGTTAGTCTCTTCGTTTACCCACGCCTTGATGATTTTATCAAGTTGACATATAGGGGACTGGGCAGAGATCACATTGCATCAGCATGGTCAAAAGTCCTCGCAATGCTTTGTTTTAAATGGACAGTCAGATTCTCCCGGTCCATACCAGTTGAAGCGCAACGGAAAGTGCAATGCGGCACAGCTCAATCCACACTGCAAGGGAGTCATTCTTACTCCTGTCTATTATCCACGCTTTTTTTTTCATTTTTTCACTTCGACATTTAGAGCACTGTGCAGAAATCACACTGCGTCAGCATGCTCAACGGCCCCCAGAATGGTTTGTTTTATTTGGACAGTGGATTCTGTCAGTCCGTGCCAGTTCATTCGCACCAGACGGCGCAAGAGCTGCACTGCGCTAGCCGCACCTAAGGGGTGTCATAGTTACTCCTGTCGTTTATCCAGCCCTTTCCTTAATTTATTTATTTCACGTTTAAAGCACTAGGCAGAAATCAAATTGCGTCGGCATGGTCAACGGCCCTCGCAATCATTTGTTTTAAATGGACAGTCGGATTACCCCGATCTATCCCAGTTGAAGCGCACCAGGCAGCGCTAGAGCCGCACTGCTCTAGTCGCAGCTCAAGGGAGTCATTGTTACTCACTTAGCTCCCCCACGCCTTGTTCTATTTCTTCAGGTTGTCATTTAGGGCACTGGGCACAAATCACCTTGCATAAAAATGGTCAACCGCCCTCGCAATTATATCTTTTAAAAGCACAGTAAGATTCCCCCTGTGCATTCCAGTTGAACCACACCAGACAGTGCAAAGCAGCACTGTTCTAGCCGCACCTCAAGGGAGTCATTGTTACTAACGTCCTTCACCCACGCTTTGTTCCATTTCCTCACATTGACATTTAGAGCCCTGGGCACAAATCACATTGCGTCAGCATCGTCAAAAGTCCTTGCAATGCTTTGTTTTAGGTGGACAGTCAGTTTCAGCCGGTCCATGCCAGTTGAAGCACAACAGATAGCATAACGCGCCACTCCTGAATCCACACTGCAAGGGAGTCATTCTTACTCCTGTCCTTTAACCACGCCTTTTTTTCATTTCTGCACGTTGACATTTACAGACCTGGGCAGAAATCACATTGCGTCAGCATGGTCAACGGCCCTCAAAATGCATTGTTTTATTTCGAGAGTCGGATTCTCCCGGTCCATGCCAGTTGAAGCGCACCAGGCAGCGCAAGCGCCACACTGCTCTAGCCGCACCTTAAGAGAGCCATTGTTACTCGCTTTGTGTAGCCATGCCTTGTTGCATTTCTTCACGTTGACATTTAGGGCGCTGGGCAGAAGTCACATTACGTCAGCATGATCAAAAGTCTTCGCAAAGCTTTGTTTTAATGGACAGTTGGATTCCACCGGTCCATACCAAATGAAGCACAATGGATAGCACAAAGCGAAACTGCTCAATAAACTCTGCACGGGAGTCATTCTTACTCCTGTCCTTTATACCCACCTTTTTGCATTTCTTCACGTTGACATTTAGAGCACTGGCTCCCAGAATGCTTTGTTTCATTTGGACAGTGAATTCCGCCCGTCCATGCCAGTTGAGGCGTACCATACCGCGCAAGAGCTGCACTGCTCCAGCCGCACCTCACAGGAGTCACTCTTACACCTGTCCTTTATCCAGGCATTTCTTTATTTCATCACTTTGCCGTTTAGAGCACTAGGCAGAAATCACATTGCGTCAGCATGGTGAACGGCCCACGCAATTATTTGTTTTAAATGGACAGTCGGAGTCCCCCGATCTATGCCAGTTGGAGTGCAGCAGACTGCGCAAGAGCCGCACTGCTCTAGTCGCACCTCGAGGGAGTCATTGTTACTCTCATCGCATACACACCTTCTTGCATTTCATCACGTTGACATTAAATAGCACTGGGCAGAAATCACATAGTGTCAGCATCGGCAACAGCCTTCACAATCGTTTGTTTTAAGTGCACAGTGAGATTCCCGCGGTGCATGCCAGGTAAGCCACACCAGACAGTGCAGACCTGTGCTGCTCTAGTCGCACCTCATGGGAGTCATTGTTAGTCTCTTCGTTTACCCACGCCTTGTTGCATTTTATCAAGTTGACATATAGGGGACTGGGCAGAAATCACATTGCGTCAGCGTGGTCAAAAGTCCCCGCAATGCTTTGTTTTAAATCGACAGTCGGATTCCCCCGGTCTATACCAGTTCAAGCGCAATGGAAAGTGCAAAGCGGCACAGCTGAATGCACACTGCAAGGGAGTCATTCTTACTCATGTCGTTTATCCACACCTTTTTTTCATTTCTTTACTTTGACATTTAGAGCACTGTGCAGAAATCACACTGCGTCAGCACGGTCAACGGCCCCCAAAATGCTTTGTTTTATTTGGGCATTTTATTTTACAGGAGGTATTCAGAGACATGGATTGGGAAGATTTGGGGATAAAAGTTAATCGAGAATAGCTTAGTAACTCGCGATTCGCTGATGACATTGCCTTCCTTAGTACCTCAGGGGACCAATTGCAATCCATGTTCACTGACCTGGATAGGCAAAGCAGAAGAGTGGGTCTAAAATTAATCTGCAGGAAACTAAAGTTATGCTTAACAGTCTCGGAAGAAAACAGCAATTTACAATTGGCAGCGAGGCACTAGAAGTCGTAAGGGAATACATCAACTTAGGGCAGGTAGTGACAGCGGATGCGGATCATGAGACAGAAATATTCAGAAGAACAAGAATGGGCTGGGGTGCGTTTGGCAGGCATTCTCAGATGATGATTAGCAGGTTGCCATTATCCCCCCCAGAGGAAAGTATATAATACCTGTGTCTTACCAGTACTCACCTATGGGGCAGAAACCTGGAGGCTTACGAAATGGGTTCTGCTCAAATTGAGGACGACGCAACGAGCTATGGAAAGAAGAATGATAGGTGTAACGTTAAAGGATAAGAAAAGAGCAGATTGGGTGAGGGAACAAACGCGAGTTAATGACATCTTAGTTGAAATCAAGAAAATGAAATGGGCATGGGCAGGATACGAAATGAGGAGGGAAGATAACCGATGGTCATTAAGGGTTACGGAACGGATTCCAAGGGAAGGGAAGCTTAGCAGAGGGCGGCAGAAAGTTAGGCGGGCGCATGAGATTAAGAAGTTTGCAGGGACGACATGGCCACACATAGTACATGATCGGGGTTGTTGGAGATGTATGGGAGAGGCTTTTGCCCTGCAGTAGGCGTAACCAGGCTGATGCTGATGATGATTCAGCCGGTCCATGCCAGTTGAGGCACACAAGACCACGCAAGAGCCGCACTGCGATAGCCGCACCACAAGGGAGTCATTGTGACTCCTGTAGTTTATCCATGCCTTTTTTATTTACTTCAGTTTCACGTTTAGAGCACTGGGCAGAAATCACATTGCGTCAGCATGGCCGACGGCCCTCGCAATCATTTGTTTTAAATGGACAGTCGGATTCCCCCGATCTATGCCAGCTGGAGTGCAGCAGACTGTGCAAAAGCTGCACTGCTCTAGTCGCACCTCAAGGGAGTCATTGTTACTCTCACCGCTTACACACACCTTCTTGCATTTCTTCACGTTGACATTAAATAGCACTGGGCAGAAATCACATAGTGTCAGCATCGGCAACAGCCTTCACAATCATTTGTTTTAAGTGCACAGTGAGATTCCCCCGGTGCATGCCAGGTAAGCCACACCAGACAGTGCAGAGCCGTGCTGCTCTAGTCGCACCTCATGGGAGTCATTGTTAGTCTCTTCGTTTACCCACGCCTTGATGATTTTATCAAGTTGACATATAGGGGACTGGGCAGAGATCACATTGCATCAGCATGGTCAAAAGTCCTCGCAATGCTTTGTTTTAAATGGACAGTCAGATTCTCCCGGTCCATACCAGTTGAAGCGCAACGGAAAGTGCAAAGCGGCACAGCTCAATCCACACTGCAAGGGAGTCATTCTTACTCCTGTCTATTATCCACGCTTTTTTTTTCATTTTTTCACTTCGACATTTAGAGCACTGTGCAGAAATCACACTGCGTCAGCATGCTCAACGGCCCCCAGAATGGTTTGTTTTATTTGGACAGTGGATTCTGTCAGTCCGTGCCAGTTCATTCGCACCAGACGGCGCAAGAGCTGCACTGCGCTAGCCGCACCTAAGGGGTGTCATAGTTACTCCTGTCGTTTATCCAGCCCTTTCCTTAATTTATTTATTTCACGTTTAAAGCACTAGGCAGAAATCAAATTGCGTCGGCATGGTCAACGGCCCTCGCAATCATTTGTTTTAAATGGACAGTCGGATTACCCCGATCTATCCCAGTTGAAGCGCACCAGGCAGCGCTAGAGCCGCACTGCTCTAGTCGCAGCTCAAGGGAGTCATTGTTACTCACTTAGCTCCCCCACGCCTTGTTCTATTTCTTCAGGTTGTCATTTAGGGCACTGGGCACAAATCACCTTGCATAAAAATGGTCAACCGCCCTCGCAATTATATCTTTTAAAAGCACAGTAAGATTCCCCCTGTGCATTCCAGTTGAACCACACCAGACAGTGCAAAGCAGCACTGTTCTAGCCGCACCTCAAGGGAGTCATTGTTACTAACGTCCTTCACCCACGCTTTGTTCCATTTCCTCACATTGACATTTAGAGCCCTGGGCACAAATCACATTGCGTCAGCATCGTCAAAAGTCCTTGCAATGCTTTGTTTTAGGTGGACAGTCAGTTTCAGCCGGTCCATGCCAGTTGAAGCACAACAGATAGCATAACGCGCCACTCCTGAATCCACACTGCAAGGGAGTCATTCTTACTCCTGTCCTTTAACCACGCCTTTTTTTCATTTCTGCACGTTGACATTTACAGACCTGGGCAGAAATCACATTGCGTCAGCATGGTCAACGGCCCTCAAAATGCATTGTTTTATTTCGAGAGTCGGATTCTCCCGGTCCATGCCAGTTGAAGCGCACCAGGCAGCGCAAGCGCCACACTGCTCTAGCCGCACCTTAAGAGAGCCATTGTTACTCGCTTTGTGTAGCCATGCCTTGTTGCATTTCTTCACGTTGACATTTAGGGCGCTGGGCAGAAGTCACATTACGTCAGCATGATCAAAAGTCTTCGCAAAGCTTTGTTTTAATGGACAGTTGGATTCCACCGGTCCATACCAAATGAAGCACAATGGATAGCACAAAGCGAAACTGCTCAATAAACTCTGCACGGGAGTCATTCTTACTCCTGTCCTTTATACCCACCTTTTTGCATTTCTTCACGTTGACATTTAGAGCACTGGCTCCCAGAATGCTTTGTTTCATTTGGACAGTGAATTCCGCCCGTCCATGCCAGTTGAGGCGTACCACACCGCGCAAGAGCTGCACTGCTCCAGCCGCACCTCACAGGAGTCACTCTTACACCTGTCCTTTATCCAGGCATTTCTTTATTTCATCACTTTGCCGTTTAGAGCACTAGGCAGAAATCACATTGCGTCAGCATGGTGAACGGCCCGCGTAATCATTTGTTTTAAATGGACAGTCGGATTCCCCCGATCTATGCCAGTTGGAGTGCAGCAGACTGCGCAAGAGCCGCACTGCTCTAGTCGCACCTCGAGGGAGTCATTGTTACTCTCATCGCATACACACCTTCTTGCATTTCTTCACGTTGACATTAAATAGCACTGGGCAGAAATCACATTGTGTCAGCATCGGCAACAGCCTTCACAATCATTTGTTTTAAGTCCACAGTGAGATTCCCGCGGTGCATGCCAGGTAAACCACACCAGACAGTGCAGAACCGTGCTGCTCTAGTCGCACCTCATGGGAGTCATTGTTAGTCTCTTCGTTTACCCACGCCTTGTTGATTTTATCAAGTTGACATATAGGGGACTGGGCAGAAATCACATTGCGTCAGCGTGGTCAAAAGTCCCCGCAATGCTTTGTTTTAAATCGACAGTCGGATTCCCCCGGTCTATACCAGTTCAAGCGCAATGGAAAGTGCAAAGCGGCACAGCTGAATGCACACTGCAAGGGAGTCATTCTTACTCATGTCGTTTATCCACACCTTTTTTTTCATTTCTTTACTTTGACATTTAGAGCACTGTGCAGAAATCACACTGCGTCGGCACGGTCAGCGGCCCCCAAAATGCTTTGTTTTATTTGGGCATTTTATTTTACAGGAGGTATTCAGAGACATGGATTGGGAAGAATTGGGGATAAAAGTTAATCGAGAATAGCTTAGTAACTCGCGATTCGCTGATGACATTGCCTTCCTCAGTACCTCAGGGGACCAATTGCAATGCATGTTCACTGACCTGGATAGGCAAAGCAGAAGAGTGGGTCTAAAAATTAATCAGCAGGAAACTAAAGTAATGCTTAACAGTCTCGGAAAAAAACAGCAATTTACAATTGGCAGCGAGGCACTAGAAGTCGTAAGGGAATACATCAACTTAGGGCAGGTAGTGACAGCGGATGCGGATCATGAGACAGAAATATTCAGAAGAACAAGAATGGGCTGGGGTGTGTTTGGCAGGCATTCTCAGATGATGATTAGCAGGTTGCCATTATCCCCTCAAGAGGAAAGTATATAATACCTGTGTCTTACCAGTACTCAACTATGGGGCAGAAACCTGGAGGCTTACGAAAATGGTTCTGCTCAAATTGAGGACGACGCAACGAGCTATGGAAAGAAGAATGATAGGTGTAATGTTAAAGGATAAGAAAAGAGCAGATTGGGTGAGGGAACAAACGCGAGTTAATGATGTCTTAGTTGAAATCAAGAAAAAGAAATGGGCATGGGCAGGACACGAAATGAGGAGGGAAGATAACCGATGGTCATTAAGGGTTACGGAATGGATTCCAAGGGAAGGGAAGCTTAGCAGAGGGCGGCAGAAAGTTAGGCGGGCGCATGAGATTAAGAAGTTTGCAGGGACGACATGGCCACACATAGTACATGATCGGGGTTGTTGGAGATGTATGGGAGAGGCCTTTGCCCTGCAGTAGGCGTAACCAGGCTGATGCTGATGATGATTCCGCCGGTCCATGCCAGTTGAGGCACACAAGACCACGCAAGAGCCGCACTGCGATAGCCGCACCACAAGGGAGTCATTGTGACTCCTGTAGTATATCCATGCCTTTTTTTATTTACTTCAGTTTCACGTTTAGAGCACTGGGCAGAAATCACATTGCGTCAGCATGGCCGACGGCCCTCGCAATCATTTGTTTTAAATGGACAGTCGGATTCCCCCGATCTATGCCAGCTGGAGTGCAGCAGACTGTGCAAAAGCTGCACTGCTCTAGTCGTACCTCAAGGGAGTCATTGTTACTCTCACCGCTTGCACACACCTTCTTGCATTTCTTCACGTTGACATTAAATAGCACTGGGCAGAAATCACATAGTGTCAGCATCGGCAACAGCCTTCACAATCATTTGTTTTAAGTGCACAGTGAGATTCCCCCGGTGCATGCCAGGTAAGCCACACCAGACAGTGCAGAGCCGTGCTGCTCTAGTCGCACCTCATGGGAGTCATTGTTAGTCTCTTCGTTTACCCACGCCTTGTTGATTTTATCAAGTTGACATATAGGGGACTGGGCAGAGATCACATTGCATCAGCATGGTGAAAAGTCCTCGCAATGCTTTGTTTTCAATGGACAGTCAGATTCTCCCGGTCCATACCAGTTGAAGCGCAACGGAAAGTGCAAAGCGGCACAGCTCAATCCACACTGCAAGGGAGTCATTCTTACTCCTGTCTTTTATCCACGCTTTTTTTTTTTCATTTTTTCACTTCGACATTTAGAGCACTGTGCAGAAATCACACTGCGTCAGCATGCTCAACGGCCCCCAGAATGGTTTGTTTTATTTGGACAGTGGATTCTGTCAGTCCATGCCAGTTCATTCGCACCAGACCGCGCAAGAGCTGTACTGCGCTAGCCGCACCTAAAGGGTGTCATAGTTACTCCTGTCGTTTAACCACGCCTTTTTTTCATTTCTTCACGTTGACATTTACAGACCTGGGCAGAAATCACATTGCGTCAGCATGGTCAACGGCCCTCAAAATGCATTGTTTTATTTGGAGAGTCGGATTCTCCCGGTCCATGCCAGTTGAAGCGCACCAAGCAGCGCAAGCGCCACACTGCTCTAGCCGCCCCTCAAGAGAGCCATTGTTACTCGCTTTGTGTAGCCATGCCTTGTTGCATTTCTTCACGTTGACATTTAGAGCGCTGGGCAGAAGTCACATTACGTCAGCATGATCAAACGTCTTCGCAAAGCTTTGTTTTAATGGACAGTTGGATTCCACCGGTCCATACCAAATGAAGCACAATGGATAGCACAAAGCGAAACTGCTCAATAAACTCTGCACGGTAGTCATTCTTACTCCTGTCCTTTATACCCACCTTTTTGCATTTCTTCACGTTGACCTTTAGAGCACTGGCCCCCAGAATGCTTTGTTTCATTTGGACAGTGAATTCCACCGGTCCATGCCAGTTGAGGCGTACCATACCGTGCAAGAGCTGCACTGCTCCAGCCGCACCTCACAGGGGTCACTCTTACACCTGTCCTTTATCCAGGCATTTCTTTATTTCATCACTTTGCCGTTTAGAGCACTAGGCAGAAATCACATTGCGTCAGCATGGTGAACGGCCCTCGAATCATTTGTTTTAAATGGACAGTCGGATTCCCCCGATCTATGCCAGTTGGAGTGCAGCAGACTGCGCAAGAGCCGCACTGCTCTAGTCGCACCACGAGGGAGTCATTGTTACTCTCTTCGCTTACGCACACCTTCTTGCATTTCTTCACGTTGACATTAAATAGCACTGGGCAGAAATCACATAGTGTCAGCATCGGCAACAGCCTTCACAATCATTTGTTTTAAGTGCACAGTGAGATTCCCGCGGTGCATGCCAGGTAAACCACACCAGACAGTGCAGAACCGTGCTGCTCTAGTCGCACCTCATGGGAGTCATTGTTAGTCTCTTCGTTTACCCACGCCTTGTTGCATTTTATCAAGTTGACATATAGGGGACTGGGCAGAAATCACACTGCGTCAGCACGGTCAACGGCCCCCAAAATGCTTTGTTTTATTTGGGCATTTTATTTTACAGGAGGTATTCAGAGACATGGATTGGGAAGAATTGGGGATAAAAGTTAATCGAGAATAGCTTAGTAACTCGCGATTCGCTGATGACATTGCCTTCCTCAGTACCTCAGGGGACCAATTGCAATGCATGTTCACTGACCTGGATAGGCAAAGCAGAAGAGTGGGTCTAAAAATGAATCAGCAGGAAACCAAAGTAATGCTTAACAGTCTCGGAAGAAAACAGCAATTTACAATTGGCAGCGAGGCACTAGAAGTCGTAAGGGAATACATCAACTTAGGGCAGGTAGTGACAGCGGATGCGGATCATGAGACAGAAATATTCAGAAGAACAAGAATGGGCTGGGGTGTGTTTGGCAGGCATTCTCAGATGATGATTAGCAGGTTGCCATTATCCCCTCAAGAGGAAAGTATATAATACCTGTGTCTTACCAGTACTCAACTATGGGGCAGAAACCTGGAGGCTTACGAAAATGGTTCTGCTCAAATTGAGGACGACGCAACGAGCTATGGAAAGAAGAATGATAGGTGTTATGTTAAAGGATAAGAAAAGAGCAGATTGGGTGAGGGAACAAACGCGAGTTAATGATGTCTTAGTTGAAATCAAGAAAAAGAAATGGGCATGGGCAGGACACGAAATGAGGAGGGAAGATAACCAATGGTCATTAAGGGTTACGGAATGGATTCCAAGGGAAGGGGAGCTTAGCAGAGGGCGGCAGAAAGTTAGGCGGGCGCATGAGATTAAGAAGTTTGCAGGGACGACATGGCCACACTTAGTACATGATCGGGGTTGTTGGAGATGTATGGGAGAGGCCTTTGCCCTGCAGTAGGCGTAACCAGGCTGATGCTGATTCCGCCGGTCCATGCCAGTTGAGGCACACAAGACCACGCAAGAGCCGCACTGCGATAGCCGCTCCACAAGGGAGTCATGGTTACTCCTGTCGTTTATCCGTCCTTTTCTTTAATTACTTCACTTTGACGTTTAGAGCACTGGGCAGAAATCACATTGCGTAAGCATGGTGAACGGCCCTCGCAATCATTTGTTATAAATTGACAGTCGGATTCCCCCGATCTATGCCAGTTGGAGTGCAGCAGACTGCGCAAGAGCCGCACTGCTCTAGGCGCACCTCAAGGGAGTCATTGTTACTCTCACCGCCTACACACACCTTCTTGCATTTCTTCACGTTGACATTAAATAGCAGTGGGCAGAAATCACATTGTGTCAGCATCGGCAACAGCCTTCACAATTATTTGTTTTAAGTGCACAGTGAGATTCCCCCGGTGCATGCCAGGTAAGCCACACAAGACAGTGCAGAGCCGTGCTGCTCTAGTCGCACCTCATGGGAGTCATTGTTAGTCTCTTCGTTTACCCTCGCCTTGTTGATTTCATCAAGTTGACATATAGGGGACTGGGCAGAGATCACATTGCATCAGCATGGTCAAAAGTCCTCGCAATGCTTTGTTTTAAATGGACAGTCAGATTCTCCCGGTCCATACCAGTTGAAGCGCAACGGAAAGTGCAAAGCGGCACAGCTCAATCCACACTGCAAGGGAGTCATTCTTACTCCTGTCTTTTATCCACGCTTTTTTTTTCATTTTTTCACTTTGACATTTAGAGCACTGTGCAGAAATCACACTGCGTCAGCACGGTCAACGCCCCCCAAAATGCTTTGTTTTATTTGGGCACTTTATTTTACAGGAGGTATTCAGAGACATGGATTGGGAAGAATTGGGGATAAAAGTTAATCGAGAATAGCTTGGTAACTCGCGATTCGCTGATGACATTGCCTTGCTTAGTACGTCAGGGGACCAATTGCAATGGATGTTCAGTGACCTGGATAGGCAAAGCAGAAGAGTGGGTCTAAAAATTAATCTGCAGGAAACTAAAGTAATGCTTAACAGTCTCCGAAGAAAACCGCAATTTACAATAGGCAGCGAGGCACTGGAAGTCGTAAGGGAATACACCAACTTAGGTCAGGTAGTGACAGCGGATGCGGATCATAAGACAGAAATATTCAGAAGAACAAGAATGGGCTGGGGTGCGTTTGGCAGGCATTCTCAGATGATGAATAGCAGGTTGCCGTTATCCCCTCAAGAGGAAAGTATATAATACCTGTGTCTTACCAGCACTCACCTATGGGGCAGAAATCTTGAGGCTTACGAAAAGGGTTCTGCTCATATTGAGGACGACACAACGAGCTATGGAAAGAAGAATGATAGGTGTAACGTTCAAGGATAAGAAAAGAGCAGATTGGGTGAGGGAACAAACGCGACTTAATGACATCTTAGTTGAAATCAAGAAAAAGAAAGGGGCATGGGCAGGATACGCAATGAGGAGGGAAGATAACCGATGGTCATTGAGGGTTACGGAATGGATTCCAAGGGAAGAGAAGCTTAGCAGAGGGCGGCAGAAAGTTAGGCGGGCGCATGAGATTCAGAAGTTTGCGGGGACGACATGGCCACACTTAGTACATGATCGGGGTTGTTGGAGATGTATGGGAGAGGCCTTTGCCCTGCAGTAGGCGTAACCAGGCCTATGCTGATGATGATTCCGCCGGTCCATGCCAGTTGAGGCGCACAAGACCACGCAATAGCCGCACTGCGATAGCCGCAC
Source organism: Dermacentor albipictus (assembly GCF_038994185.2). Lineage (NCBI taxonomy): Eukaryota > Metazoa > Arthropoda > Arachnida > Ixodida > Ixodidae > Dermacentor > Dermacentor albipictus. The sequence goes on from NW_027225690.1 coordinate 111,919, forward strand.
CACGAGGGAGTCATTGTTACTCCTGTCGTTTATCCGTCCTTTTATTTATTTACTTCACTTTGACGTTTAGAGCACTGGGCAGAAATCACATTCCGTCAGCATGGTCGACGGCGCTCACAATCATTTGTTTTAATTGGACAGTCGGATTCCCCCGATCTATGCCAGCTGGAGTGCAGCAGACTGTGCAAATGCTGCGCTGCTCTAATCACACCTCAAGGGTGTCATTGTTACTCTCATCGCTTACACACACCTTTTTTGCATTTCTTCACATTGACATTAAATAGCACTGGGCAGAAATCACATTGTGTCAGCATGGTCAACGGCCTTCGCAATCATTTCTTTTCATAGCAGAGTTAGATTCCCCCGTTGCATGCCAGGTAAACCACACCAGACAGTGCAAAGCCGCGCTACTCTAGTCCCACCTCATGGGAGTCATTGTTAGTCTCTTCGTTTACCCTCGCCTTGTTGCATTTTATCACGTTGACATTTAGGGGACTGGGCAGAGATCACATTGCATCAGCATGGTCAAAAGTCCTCGCAATGCTTTGTTTTAAATGGACAGTCAGATTCTCCCGGTCCATACCAGTTGAAGCGCAACGGAAAGTGCAAAGCGGCACAGCTCAATCCACACTGCAAGGGAGTCATTCTTACTCCTGTCTTTTATCCACGCTTTTTTTTTCATTTTTTCACTTCGACATTTAGAGCACTGTGCAGAAATCACACTGCGTCAGCATGCTCAACGGCCCCCAGAATGGTTTGTTTTATTTGGACAGTGGATTCTGTCAGTCCATGCCAGTTCATTCGCACCAGACCGCGCAAGAGCTGCACTGCGCTAGCCGCACCTAAAGGGTGTCATAGTTACTCCTGTCGTTTATCCAGCCCTTTCCTTAATTTATTTATTTCACGTTTAAAGCACTAGGCAGAAATCAAATTGCGTCAGCATGGTCAACGGCCCTCGCAATCATTTGTTTTAAATGGACAGTCGGATTACCCCGATCTATCCCAGTTGAAGCGCACCAGGCAGCGCTAGAGCCGCACTGCTCTAGTCGCAGCTCAAGGGAGTCATTGTTACTCACTTAGCTCCCCCACGCCTTGTTCTATTTCTTCACGTTGACATTTAGGGCACTGGGCACAAATCACCTTGCATAAAAATGGTTAACCGCCCTCGCAATTATATCTTTTAAAAGCACAGTAAGATTCCCCCTGTGCATTCCAGTTGAACCACACCAGACAGTGCAAAGCAGCACTGTTCTAGCCGCACCTCAAGGGAGTCATTGTTACTAACGTCCTTCACCCACGCTTTGTTCCATTTCCTCACATTGACATTTAGAGCCCTGGGCACAAATCACATTGCGTCAGCATCGTCAAAAGTCCTTGCAATGCTTTGTTTTAAGTGGACAGTCAGTTTCAGCCGCTCCATGCGAGTTGATGCACAACAGATAGCAAAAAGCGCCACTCCTGAATCCACACTGCAAGGGAGTCATTCTTACTCCTGTCGTTTAACCACGCCTTTTTTTCATTTCTGCACGTTGACATTTACAGACCTGGGCAGAAATCACATTGCGTCAGCATGGTCAACGGCCCTCAAAATGCATTGTTTTATTTGGAGAGTCGGATTCTCCCGGTCCATGCCAGTTGAAGCGCACCAGGCAGCGCAAGCGCCACACTGCTCTAGCCGCACCTCAAGAGAGCCATTGTTACTCGCTTTGTGTAGCCATGCCTTGTTGCATTTCTTCACGTTGACATTTAGAGCGCTGGGCAGAAGTCACATTACGTCAGCATGATCAAAAGTCTTCGCAAAGCTTTGTTTTAATGGACGGTTGGATTCCACCGGTCCATACCAAATGAAGGACAATGGATAGCACAAAGCGAAACTGCTCAAAAAACTCTGCACGGGAGTCATTCTTACTCCTGTCCTTTATACCCACCTTTTTGCATTTCTTCACGTTGACATTTAGAGCACTGGCTCCCAGAATGCTTTGTTTCATTTGGACAGTGAATTCCGCCCGTCCATGCCAGTTGAGGCGTACCATACCGCGCAAGAGCTGCACTGCTCCAGCCGCACCTCACAGGAGTCACTCTTACACCTGTCCTTTATCCAGGCATTTCTTTATTTCATCACTTTGCCGTTTATAGCACTAGGCAGAAATCACATTGCGTCAGCATGGTGAACGGCCCGCGCAATTATTTGTTTTAAATGGACAGTCGGATTCCCCCGATCTATGCCAGTTGGAGTGCAGCAGACTGCGCAAGAGCCGCACTGCTCTAGTCGCACCTCGCGGGAGTCATTGTTACTCTCATCGCATTCACACCTTCTTGCATTTCTTCACGTTGACATTAAGTAGCACTGGGCAGAAATCACATAGTGTCAGCATCGGCAACAGCCTTCACAATCGTTTGTTTTAAGTGCACAGTGAGATTCCCGCGGTGCATGCCAGGTAAGCCACACCAGACAGTGCAGACCTGTGCTGCTCTAGTCGCACCTCATGGGAGTCATTGTTAGTCTCTTCGTTTACCCACGCCTTGTTGCATTTTATCAAGTTGACATATAGGGGACTGGGCAGAAATCACATTGCGTCAGCGTGGTCAAAAGTCCCCGCAATGCTTTGTTTTAAATGGACAGTCGGATTCCCCCGGTCTATACCAGTTCAAGCGCAATGGAAAGTGCAAAGCGGCACAGCTGAATGCACACTGCAAGGGAGTCATTCTTACTCCTGTCGTTTAACCACGCCTTTTTTTCATTTCTGCACGTTGACATTTACAGACCTGGGCAGAAATCACATTGCGTCAGCATGGTCAACGGCCCTCAAAATGCATTGTTTTATTTGGAGAGTCGGATTCTCCCGGTCCATGCCAGTTGAAGCGCACCAGGAAGCGCAAGCGCCACACTGCTCTAGCCGCACCTCAAGAGAGCGATTGTTACTCGCTTTGTGTAGCCATGCCTTGTTGCATTTCTTCACGTTGACATTTAGAGCGCTGGGCAGAAGTCAAATTACGTCAGCATGATCAAGAGTCTTCGCAAAGCTTTGTTTTAATGGACAGTTGGATTCCACCGGTCCATACCAAATGAAGCACAATGGATAGCACAAAGCGAAACTGCTCAATAAACTCTGCACGGGAGTCATTCTTACTCCTGTCCTTTATACCCACCTTTTTGCATTTCTTCACGTTGACATTTAGAGCACTGGCTCCCAGAATGCTTTGTTTCATTTGGACAGTGAATTCCGCCCGTCCATGCCAGTTGAGGCGTACCATACCGCGCAAGAGCTGCACTGCTCCAGCCGCACCTCACAGGAGTCACTCTTACACCTGTCCTTTATCCAGGCATTTCTTTATTTCATCACTTTGCCGTTTAGAGCACTAGGCAGAAATCACATTGCGTCAGCATGGTGAACGGCCCACGCAATTATTTGTTTTAAATGGACAGTCGGATTCCCCCGATCTATGCCAGTTGGAGTGCAGCAGACTGCGCAAGAGCCGCAGTGCTCTAGTCGCACCTCGAGGGAGTCATTGTTACTCTCATCGCATACACACCTTCTTGCATTTCATCACGTTGACATTAAATAGCACTGGGCAGAAATCACATTGTGTCAGCATCGGCAACAGCCTTCACAATCGTTTGTTTTAAGTGCACAGTGAGATTCCCGCGGTGCATGCCAGGTAAGCCACACCAGACAGTGCAGACCTGTGCTGCTCTAGTCGCACCTCATGGGAGTCATTGTTAGTCTCTTCGTTTACCCACGCCTTGTTGCATTTTATCAAGTTGACATATAGGGGACTGGGCAGAAATCACATTGCGTCAGCGTGGTCAAAAGTCCCCGCAATGCTTTGTTTTAAATCGACAGTCGGATTCCCCCGGTCTATACCAGTTCAAGCGCAATGGAAAGTGCAAAGCGGCACAGCTGAATGCACACTGCAAGGGAGTCATTCTTACTCATGTCGTTTATCCACACCTTTTTTTCATTTCTTTACTTTGACATTTAGAGCACTGTGCAGAAATCACACTGCGTCAGCACGGTCAACGGCCCACAAAATGCTTTGTTTTATTTGGGCATTTTATTTTACAGGAGGTATTCAGAGACATGGATTGGGAAGATTTGGGGATAAAAGTTAATCGAGAATAGCTTAGTAACTCGCGATTCGCTGATGACATTGCCTTCCTTAGTACCTCAGGGGACCAATTGCAATGCATGTTCACTGACCTGGATAGGCAAAGCAGAAGAGTGGGTCTAAAATTAATCTGCAGGAAACTAAAGTAATGCTTAACAGTCTCGGAAGAAAGCAGCAATTTACAATTGGCAGCGAGGCACTAGAAGTCGTAAGGGAATACATCAACTAAGGGCAGGTAGTGACAGCGGATGCGGATCATGAGACAGAAATATTCAGAAGAACAAGAATGGGCTGTGGTGCGTTTGGCAGGCATTCTCAGATGATGATTAGCAGGTTGCCATTATCCCCTCCAGAGGAAAGTATATAATACCTGTGTCTTACCAGTACTCACCTATGGGGCAGAAACCTGGAGGCTTACGAAATGGGTTCTGCTCAAATTGAGGACGACGCAACGAGCTATGGAAAGAAGAATGATAGGTGTAACGTTAAAGGATACGAAAAGAGCAGATTGGGTGAGGGAACAAACGCGAGTTAATGATATCTTAGTTGAAATCAAGAAAAAGAAATGGGCATGGGCAGGATACGAAATGAGGAGGGAAGATAACCGATGGTCATTAAGGGTTACGGAATGGATTCCAAGGGAAGGGAAGCTTAGCAGAGGGCGGCAGAAAGTTAGGCGGGCGCATGAGATTAAGAAGTTTGCAGGGACGACATGGCCACACATAGTACATGATCGGGGTTGTTGGAGATGTATGGGAGAGGCCTTTGCCCTGCAGTAGGCGTAACCAGGCTGATGCTGATGATGATTCCGCCGGTCCATGCCAGTTGAGGCACACAAGACCACGCAAGAGCCGCACTGCGATAGCCGCACCACAAGGGAGTCATTGTGACTCCTGTAGTTTATCCATGCCTTTCTTTATTTACTTCAGTTTCACGTTTAGAGCACTGGGCAGAAATCACATTGCGTCAGCATGGCCGACGGCCCTCGCAATCATTTGTTTTAAATGGACAGTCGGATTCCCCCGATCTATGCCAGCTGGAGTGCAGCAGACTGTGCAAAAGCTGCACTGCTCTAGTCGCACCTCAAGGGAGTCGTTGTTACTCTCACCGCTTACACACACCTTCTTGCATTTCTTCACGTTGACATTAAATAGCACTGGGCAGAAATCACATAGTGTCAGCATCGGCAACAGCCTTCACAATCATTTGTTTTAAGTGCACAGTGAGATTCCCCCGGTGCATGCCAGGTAAGCCACACCAGACAGTGCAGACCTGTGCTGCTCTAGTCGCACCTCATGGGAGTCATTGTTAGTCTCTTCGTTTACCCACGCCTTGTTGCATTTTATCAAGTTGACATATAGGGGACTGGGCAGAAATCACATTGCGTCAGCGTGGTCAAAAGTCCCCGCAATGCTTTGTTTTAAATGGACAGTCGGATTCCCCCGGTCTATACCAGTTCAAGCGCAATGGAAAGTGCAAAGCGGCACAGCTGAATGCACACTGCAAGGGAGTCATTCTTACTCCTGTCGTTTAACCACGCCTTTTTTTCATTTCTGCACGTTCACATTTACAGACCTGGGCAGAAATCACATTGCGTCAGCATGGTCAACGGCCCTCAAAATGCATTGTTTTATTTGGAGAGTCGGATTCTCCCGGTCCATGCCAGTTGAAGCGCACCAGGAAGCGCAAGCGCCACACTGCTCTAGCCGCACCTCAAGAGAGCGATTGTTACTCGCTTTGTGTAGCCATGCCTTGTTGCATTTCTTCACGTTGACATTTAGAGCGCTGGGCAGAAGTCACATTACGTCAGCATGATCAAGAGTCTTCGCAAAGCTTTGTTTTAATGGACAGTTGGATTCCACCGGTCCACACCAAATGAAGCACAATGGATAGCACAAAGCGAAACTGCTCAATAAACTCTGCACGGGAGTCATTCTTACTCCTGTCCTTTACACCCACCTTTTTGCATTTCTTCACGTTGACATTTAGAGCACTGGCTCCCAGAATGCTTTGTTTCATTTGGACAGTGAATTCCGCCCGTCCATGCCAGTTGAGGCGTACCATACCGCGCAAGAGCTGCACTGCTCCAGCCGCACCTCACAGGAGTCACTCTTACACCTGTCCTTTATCCAGGCATTTCTTTATTTCATCACTTTGCCGTTTAGAGCACTAGGCAGAAATCACACTGCGTCAGCATGGTGAACGGCCCGCGCAATTATTTGTTTTAAATGGACAGTCGGATTCCCCCGATCTATGCCAGTTGGAGTGCAGCAGACTGCGCAAGAGCCGCAGTGCTCTAGTCGCACCTCGAGGGAGTCATTGTTACTCTCATCGCATACACACCTTCTTGCATTTCATCACGTTGACATTAAATAGCACTGGGCAGAAATCACATAGTGTCAGCATCGGCAACAGCCTTCACAATCGTTTGTTTTAAGTGCACAGTGAGATTCCCGCGGTGCATGCCAGGTAAGCCACACCAGACAGTGCAGACCTGTGCTGCTCTAGTCGCACCTCATGGGAGTCATTGTTAGTCTCTTCGTTTACCCACGCCTTGTTGCATTTTATCAAGTTGACATATAGGGGACTGGGCAGAAATCACATTGCGTCAGCGTGGTCAAAACTCCCCGCAATGCTTTGTTTTAAATCGACAGTCGGATTCCCCCGGTCTATACCAGTTCAAGCGCAATGGAAAGTGCAAAGCGGCACAGCTGAATGCACACTGCAAGGGAGTCATTCTTACTCATGTCGTTTATCCACACCTTTTTTTCATTTCTTTACTTTGACATTTAGAGCACTGTGCAGAAATCACACTGCGTCAGCACGGTCAACGGCCCCCAAAATGCTTTGTTTTATTTGGGCATTTTATTTTACAGGAGGTATTCAGAGACATGGATTGGGAAGATTTGGGGATAAAAGTTAATCGAGAATAGCTTAGTAACTCGCGATTCGCTGATGACATTGCCTTCCTTAGTACCTCAGGGGACCAATTGCAATGCATGTTCACTGACCTGAATAGGCAAAGCAGAAGAGTGGGTCTAAAAATAATCTGCAGGAAACTAAAGTAATGCTTAACAGTCTCGGAAGAAAACAGCAATTTACAATTGGCAGCGAGGCACTAGAAGTCGTAAGGGATTACATCAACTTAGGGCAGGTAGTGACAGCGGATGCGGATCATGAGACAGAAATATTCAGAAGAACAAGAATGGGCTTGGGTGCGTTTGGCAGGCATTCTCAGATGATGATTAGCAGGTTGCCATTATCCCCTCAAGAGGAAATTATATAATACCTGTGTCTTACCAGTACTCACGTATGGGGCAGAAACCTGGAGGCTTACGAAATGGGTTCTGCTCAAATTGAGGACGACGCAACGAGCTATGGAAAGAAGAATGATAGGTGTAACGTTAAAGGATAAGAAAAGAGCAGATTGGGTGAGGGAACAAACGCGAGTTAATGACATCTTAGTGAAAATCAAGAACAAGAAATGGGCATGGGCAGGATACGAAATGAGGAGGGAAGATAACCGATGGTCATTAAGGGTTACGGAATGGATTCCAAGGGAAGGGAAGCTTAGCAGAGGGCGGCAGAAGGTTAGGCGGGCGCATGAGATTAAGAAGTTTGCAGGGACGACATGGCCACACATAGTACATGATCGGGGTTGTTGGAGATGTACGGGAGAGGCCTTTGCCCTGCAGTAGGCGTAACCAGGCTGATGCTGATGATGATTCCGCCGGTCCATGCCAGTTGAGGCACACAAGACCACGCAAGAGCCGCACTGCGATAGCCGCACCACAAGGGAGTCATTGTGACTCCTGTAGTTTATCCATGCCTTTTTTTATTTACTTCAGTTTCACGTTTAGAGCACTGGGCAGAAATCACATTGCGTCAGCATGGTCGACGGCCCTCGCAATCATTTGTTTTAAATGGACAGTCGGATTCCCCCGATCTATGCCAGCTGGAGTGCAGCAGACTGTGCAAAAGCTGCACTGTTCTAGTCGCACCTCAAGGGAGTCATTGTTACTCTCATAGCTTACACACACCTTCTTGCATTTCTTCATGTTGACATTAAATAGCACTGGGCAGAAATCACATTGTGTCAGCATCGGCAACAGCCTTCACAATCATTTGTTTTAAGTGCACAGTGAGATTCCCCCGGTGCATGCCAGGTAAGCCACACCAGACAGTGCAGAGCCGTGCTGCTCTAGTCGCACCTCATGGGAGTCATTGTTAGTCTCTTCGTTTACCCACGCCTTGTTGATTTTATCAAGTTGACATATAGGGGACTGGGCAGAGATCACATTGCATCAGCATGGTCAAAAGTCCTCGCAATGCTTTGTTTTCAATGGACAGTCAGATTCTCCCGGTCCATACCAGTTGAAGCGCAACGGAAAGTGCAAAGCGGCACAGCTCAATCCACACTGCAAGGGAGTCATTCTTACTCCTGTCTTTTATCCACGCTTCTTTTTCATTTTTTCACTTCGACATTTAGAGCACTGTGCAGAAATCACACTGCGTCAGCATGCTCAACGGCCCCCAGAATGGTTTGTTTTATTTGGACAGTGGATTCTGTCAGTCCATGCCAGTTCATTCGCACCAGACCGCGCAAGAGCTGTACTGCGCTAGCCGCAACTAAAGTGTGTCATAGTTACTCCTGTCGTTTATCCAGCCCTTTCCTTAATTTATTTATTTCACGTTTAAAGCACTAGGCAGAAATCAAATTGCGTCAGCATGGTCAACGGCCCTCGAAATCATTTGTTTTAAATGGACAGTCGGATTACCCCGATCTATCCCAGTTGAAGCGCACCAGGCAGCGCTAGAGCCGCACTGCTCTAGCCGCTGCTCAAGGGAGTCATTGTTACTCACTTAGCTCCCCCACGCCTTGTTCTATTTCTTCAGGTTGACATTTAGGGCACTGGGCACAAATCACCTTGCATAAAAATGGTCAACCGCCCTCGCAATTATATCTTTTAAAAGCACAGTAAGATTCCCCCTGTGCATTCCAGTTGAACCACACCAGACAGTGCAAAGCAGCACTGTTCTAGCCGCACCTCAAGGGAGTCATTGTTACTAACGTCCTTCACTCACGCTTTGTTCCATTTCCTCACATTGACATTTAGAGCCCTGGGCACAAATCACATTGCGTCAGCATCGTCAAAAGTCCTTGCAATGCTTTGTTTTAAGTGGACAGTCAGTTTCAGCCGGTCCATGCCAGTTGAAGCACAACAGATAGCATAAAGCGCCACTCCTGAATCCACACTGCAAGGGAGTCATTCTTACTCCTGTCGTTTAACCACGCCTTTTTTTTCATTTCTGCACGTTGACATTTACCGACCTGGGCAGAAATCACATTGCGTCAGCATGGTCAAGGGCCCTCAAAATGCATTGTTTTATTTGGAGAGTCGGATTCTCCCGGTCCATGCCAGTTGAAGCGCACCAGGCAGCGCAAGCGCCACACTGCTCTAGCCGCACCTCAAGAGAGCCATTGTTACTCGCTTTGTGTAGCCATGCCTTGTTGCATTTCTTCGCGTTGACATTTAGAGCGCTGGGCAGAAGTCACATTACGTCAGCATGATCAAAAGTCTTCGCAAAGCTTTGTTTTAATGGACAGTTGGATTCCACCGGTCCATACCAAATGAAGCACAATGGATAGCACAAAGCGAAACTGCTCAATAAACTCTGCACGGGAGTCATTCTTACTCCTGTCCTTTATACCCACCTTTTTGCATTTCTTCACGTTGACATTTAGAGCACTGGCTCCCAGAATGCTTTGTTTCATTTGGACAGTGAATTCCGCCCGTCCATGCCAGTTGAGGCGTACCATACCGCGCAAGAGCTGCACTGCTCCAGCCGCACCTCACAGGAGTCAGTCTTACACCTGTCCTTTATCCAGGCATTTCTTTATTTCATCACTTTGCGTTTAGAGCACTAGGCAGAACTCACATTGCGTCAGCATGGTGAACGGCCCGCGTAATCATTTGTTTTAAATGGACAGTCGGATTCGCCCGATCTATGCCAGTTGGAGTGCAGCAGACTGCGCAAGAGCCGCACTGCTCTAGTCGCACCTCGAGGGAGTCATTGTTACTCTCATCGCATACACACCTTCTTGCATTTCTTCACGTTGACATTAAATAGCACTGGGCAGAAATCACATTGTGTCAGCATCGGCAACAGCCTTCACAATCATTTGTTTTAAGTGCACAGTGAGATTCCCCCGGTGCATGACAGGTAAACCACACCAGATAGTGCAAAGCTGTGCTGCTCTAGTCGCACCTCATGGGAGTCATTGTTAGTCTCTTCGTTTACCCACGCCTTGTTGATTTTATCAAGTTGACATATAGGGGACTGGGCAGAAATCACATTGCGTCAGCATGGTCAAAAGTCCCCGCAATGCTTTGTTTTAAATGGACAGTCGGATTCCCCCGGTCCATGCCAGTTGATGCACAACAGATAGCATAAAGCGCCACTCCTGAATCCACACTGCAAGGGAGTCATTCTTACTCCTGTCGTTTAACCACGCCTTTTTTCATTTCTGCACGTTGACATTTACAGACCTGGGCAGAAATCACATTGCGTCAGGATGGTCAACGGCCCCCAAAATGCTTTATTTTATTTGGGCATTTTATTTTACAGGAGGTATTCAGAGACATGGATTGGGAAGATTTGGGGATAAAAGTTAATCGAGAATAGCTTAGTAACTCGCGATTCGCTGATGACATTGCCTTCCTTAGTACCTCAGGGGACCAATTGCAATGCATGTTCACTGACCTGGATAGGCAAAGCAGAAGAGTGGGTCTAAAAATTAATCTGCAGGAAACTAAAGTAATGCTTAACAGTCTCGGAAGAAAACAGCAATTTACAATTGGCAGCGAGGCACTAGAAGTCGTAAGGGATTACATCAACTTAGGGCAGGTAGTGACAGCGGATGCGGATCATGAGACAGAAATATTCAGGAGAACAAGAATGGGCTGGTGTGTGTTTGGCAGGCATTCTCAGATGATGATTAGCAGGTTGCCATTATCCCCTCAAGAGGAAAGTATATAATACCTGTGTCTTACCAGTACTCACCTATGGGGCAGAAACCTGGAGGCTTACGAAATGGGTTCTGCTCAAATTGAGGACGACGCAATGAGCTATGGAAAGAAGAATGATAGGTGTAACGTTAAAGGATAAGAAAAGAGCAGATTGGGTGAGGGAACAAACGCGAGTTAATGACATCTTAGTTGAAATCAAGAAAAAGAAATGGGCATGGGCAGGATACGAAATGAGGAGGGAAGATAACCGATGGTCATTAAGGGTTACGGAATAGATTCCAAGGGAAGGGAAGCTTAGCTGAGGGCGGCAGAAAGTTAGGCGGGCGCATGAGATTAAGAAGTTTGCAGGGACGACATGGCCACACATAGTACATGATCGGGGTTGTTGGAGATGTACGGGAGAGGCCTTTGCCCTGCAGTAGGCGTAACCAGGCTGACGCTGATGATGATTCCGCCGGTCCATGCCAGTTGAGGCACACAAGACCACGCAAGAGCCGCACTGCGATAGCCGCACCACAAGGGAGTCATTGTGACTCCTGTAGTTTATCCATGCCTTTTTTTATTTACTTCAGTTTCACGTTTAGAGCACTGGGCAGAAATCACATTGCGTCAGCATGGTCGACGGCCCTCGCAATCATTCGTTTTAAATGGACAGTCGGATTCCCCCGATCTATGCCAGCTGGAGTGCAGCAGACTGTGCAAAAGCTGCACTGTTCTAGTCGCACCTCAAGGGAGTCATTGTTACTCTCATAGCTTACACACACCTTCTTGCATTTCTTCACGTTGACATTAAATAGCACTGGGCAGAAATCACATTGTGTCAGCATCGGCAACAGCCTTCACAATCATTTGTTTTAAGTGCACAGTGAGATTCCCCCGGTGCATGCCAGGTAAGCCACACGAGACAGTGCAGAGCCGTGCTGCTCTAGTCGCACCTCATGGGAGTCATTGTTAGTCTCTTCGTTTACCCACGCCTTGTTGATTTTATCAAATTGACATATAGGGGACTGGGCAGAGATCACATTGCATCAGCATGGTCAAAAGTCCTCGCAATGCTTTGTTTTCAATGGACAGTCAGATTGTCCCGGTCCATACCAGTTGAAGCGCAACGGAAAGTGCAAAGCGGCACAGCTCAATCCACACTGCAAGGGAGTCATTCTTACTCCTGTCTTTTATCCACGCTTTTTTTTTCATTTTTTCACTTCGACATTTAGAGCACTGTGCAGAAATCACACTGCGTCAGCATGCTCAACGGCCCCCAGAATGGTTTGTTTTATTTGGACAGTGGATTCTGTCAGTCCATGCCAGTTCATTCGCACCAGACCGCGCAAGAGCTGCACTGCGCTAGCCGCACCTAAAGGGTGTCATAGTTACTCCTGTCGTTTAACCACGCCATTTTTTCATTTCTTCACGTTGACATTTACAGACCTGGGCAGAAATCACATTGCGTCAGCATGGTCAACGGCCCTCAAAATGCATTGTTTTATTTGGAGAGTGGGATTCTCCCGGTCCATGCCAGTTGAAGCGCACCAAGCAGCGCAAGCGCCACACTGCTATAGCCGCCCCTCAAGAGAGCCATTGTTACTCGCTTTGTGTAGCCATGCCTTGTTGCATTTCTTCACGTTGACATTTAGAGCGCTGGGCAGAAGTCACATTACGTCAGCATGATCAAAAGTCTTCGCAAAGCTTTGTTTTAATGGACAGTTGGATTCCACCGGTCCATACCAAATAAAGCACAATGGATAGCACAAAGCGAAACTGCTCAATAAACTCTGCACGGGAGTCATTCTTACTCCTGTCCTTTATACCCACCTTTTTGCATTTCTTCACGTTGACCTTTAGAGCACTGGCCCCCAGAATGCTTTGTTCCATTTGGACAGTGAATTCCGCCGGTCCATGCCAGTTGAGGCGTACCATACCGTGCAAGAGCTGCACTGCTCCAGCCGCACCTCACAGGAGTCACTCTTACACCTGTCCTTTATCCAGGCATTTCTTTATTTCATCACTTTGCCGTTTAGAGCACTAGGCAGAAATCACATTGCGTCAGCATGGTGAACGGCCCTCGAATCATTTGTTTTAAATGGACAGTCGGATTCCCCCGATCTATGCCAGTTGGAGTGCAGCAGACTGCGCAAGAGCCGCACTGCTCTAGTCGCACCACGAGGGAGTCATTGTTACTCTCTTCGCTTACGCACACCTTCTTGCATTTCTTCACGTTGACATTAAATAGCACTGGGCAGAAATCACATAGTGTCAGCATCGGCAACAGCCTTCACAATCATTTGTTTTAAGTGCACAGTGAGATTCCCGCGGTGCATGCCAGGTAAACCACACCAGACAGTGCAGAACCGTGCTGCTCTAGTCGCACCTCATGGGAGTCATTGTTAGTCTCTTCGTTTACCCACGCCTTGTTGCATTTTATCAAGTTGACATATAGGGGACTGGGCAGAAATCACACTGCGTCAGCACGGTCAACGGCCCCCAAAATGCTTTGTTTTATTTGGGCATTTTATTTTACAGGAGGTATTCAGAGACATGGATTGGGAAGATTTGGGGATAAAAGTTAATCGAGAATAGCTTAGTAACTCGCGATTCGCTGATGACATTGCCTTCCTTAGTACCTCAGGGGACCAATTGCAATGCATGTTCACTGACCTGGATAGGCAAAGCAGAAGAGTGGGTCTAAAAATTAATCTGCAGGAAACTAAAGTAATGCTTAACAGTCTCGGAAGAAAACAGCAATTTACAATTGGCAGCGAGGCACTAGAAGTCGTAAGGGATTACATCAACTTAGGGCAGGTAGTGACAGCGGATGCGGATCATGAGACAGAAATATTCAGAAGAACAAGAATGGGCTGGGGTGCGTTTGGCAGGCATTCTCAGATGATGATTAGCAGGTTGCCATTATCCCCTCAAGAGGAAAGTATATAATACCTGTGTCTTACCAGTACTCACCTATGGGGCAGAAACCTGGAGGCTTACGAAATGGGTTCTGCTCAAATTGAGGACGACGCAACGAGCTATGGAAAGAAGAATGATAGGTGTAACGTTAAAGGATAAGAAAAGAGCAGATTGGCTGAGGGAACAAACGCGAGTTAATGACATCTTAGTTGAAATCAAGAAAAGGAAATGGGCATGGGCAGGATACGAAATGAGGAGGGAAGATAACCGATGGTCATTAAGGGTTACGGAATGGATTCCAAGGGAAGGGAAGCTTAGCAGAGGGCGGCAGAAAGTTAGGCGGGCGCATGAGATTAAGAAGTTTGCAGGGACGACATGGCCACACATAGTACATGATCGGGATTGTTGGAGATGTACGGGAGAGGCCTTTGCCCTGCAGTAGGCGTAACCAGGCTGATGCTGATGATGATTCCACCGGTGCATGCCAGTTGAGGCACACAAGACCACGCAAGAGCCGAACTGCGATAGCCGCACCACAAGGGAGTCATTGTGACTCCTGTAGTTTATCCATGCCTTTTTTTATTTACTTCAGTTTCACGTTTAGAGCACTGGGCAGAAATCACATTGCGTCAGCATGGTCGACGGCCCTCGCAATCATTTGTTTTAAATGGACAGTCGGATTCCCCCAATCTATGCCAGCTGGAGTGCAGCAGACTGTGCAAAAGCTGCACTGTTCTAGTCGCACCTCAAGGGAGTCATTGTTACTCTCTTCGCTTACGCACACCTTCTTGCATTTCTTCACGTTGACATTAAATAGCACTGGGCAGAAATCACATTGTGTCAGCATCGGCAACAGCCTTCACAATCATTTGTTTTAAGTGCACAGTGAGATTCCCCCGGTGCATGCCAGGTAAGCCACACCAGACAGTGCAGAGCCGTGCTGCTCTAGTCGCACCTCATGGGAGTCATTGTTAGTCTCTTCGTTTACCCACGCCTTGTTGATTTTATCAAGTTGACATATAGGGGACTGGGCAGAGATCACATTGCATCAGCATGGTCAAAAGTCCTCGCAATGCTTTGTTTTCAATGGACAGTCAGATTCTCCCGCTCCATACCAGTTGAAGCGCAACGGAAAGTGCAAAGCGGCACAGCTCAATCCACACTGCAAGGGAGTCATTCTTACTCCTGTCTTTTATCCACGCTTTTTTTTTTCATTTTTTCACTTCGTCATTTAGAGCACTGTGCAGAAATCACACTGCGTCAGCATGCTCAACGGCCCCCAGAATGGTTTGTTTTATTTGGACAGTGGATTCTGTCAGTCCATGCCAGTTCATTCGCACCAGACCGCGCAAGAGCTGTACTAGTTACTCCTGTCGCAAGGGTGTCATAGTTACTCCTGTCGTTTATCCAGCCCTTTCCTTAATTTATTTATTTCACGTTTAGAGCACTAGGCAGAAATCAAATTGCGTCAGCATGGTCAACGGCCCTCGCAATCATTTGTTTTAAATGGACAGTCGGATTACCCCGATCTATCCCAGTTGAAGCGCACCAGGCAGCGCTAGAGCCGCACTGCTCTAGCCGCAGCTCAAGGGAGTCATTGTAACTCACTTAGCTCCCCCACGCCTTGTTCTATTTCTTCAGGTTGACATTTAGGGCACTGGGCACAAATCACCTTGCATAAAAATGGTCAACCGCCCTCGCAATTATATCTTTTAAAAGCACAGTAAGATTCCCCCTGTGCATTCCAGTTGAACCACACCAGACAGTGCAAAGCAGCACTGTTCTAGCCGCACCTCAAGGGAGTCATTGTTACTAACGTCTTTCACTCACGCTTTGTTCCATTTCCTCACATTGACATTTAGAGCCCTGGGCACAAATCACATTGCGTCAGCATCGTCAAAAGTCCTTGCAATGCTTTGTTTTAAGTGGACAGTCAGTTTCAGCCGGTCCATGCCAGTTGAAGCACAACAGATAGCATAAAGCGCCACTCCTGAATCCACACTGCAAGGGAGTCATTCTTACTCCTGTCGTTTAACCACGCCTTTTTTTTCATTTCTGCACGTTGACATTTACAGACCTGGGCAGAAATCACATTGCGTCAGCATGGTCAACGGCCCTCAAAATGCATTGTTTTATTTGGAGAGTCGGATTCTCCCGGTCCATGCCAGTTGAAGCGCACCAGGCAGCGCAAGCGCCACACTGCTCTAGCCGCACCTCAAGAGAGCCATTGTTACTCGCTTTGTGTAGCCATGCCTTGTTGCATTTCTTCACGTTGACATTTAGAGCGCTGGGCAGAAGTCACATTACGTCAGCATGATCAAAAGTCTTCGCAAAGCTTTGTTTTAATGGACAGTTGGATCCCACCGGTCCATACCAAATGAAGCACAATGGATAGCACAAAGCGAAACTGCTCAATAAACTCTGCATGGGAGTCATTCTTACTCCTGTCCTTTATACCCACCTTTTTGCATTTCTTCACGTTGACATTTAGAGCACTGGCTCCCAGAATGCTTTGTTTCATTTGGACAGTGAATTCCGCCCGTCCATGCCAGTTGAGGCGTACCATACCGCGCAAGAGCTGCACTGCTCCAGCCGCACCTCACAGGAGTCACTCTTACACCTGTGCTTTATCCAGGCATTTCTTTATTTCATCACTTTGCCGTTTAGAGCAATAGGCAGAAATCACATTGCGTCAGCATGGTGAACGGCCCTCGAATCATTTGTTTTAAATGGACAGTCGGATTGCCCCGATCTATGCCAGTTGGAGTGCAGCAGACTGCGCAAGAGCCGCACTGCTCTAGTCGCACCACGAGGGAGTCATTGTTACTCTCTTCGCTTACGCACACCTTCTTGCATTTCTTCACGTTGACATTAAATAGCACTGGGCAGAAATCACATAGTGTCAGCATTGGCAACAGCCTTCACAATCATTTGTTTTAAGTGCACAGTGAGATTCCCGCGGTGCATGCCAGGTAAACCACACCAGACAGTGCAGAACCGTGCTGCTCTAGTCGCACCTCTAGGGAGTCATTGTTAGTCTCTTCGTTTACCCACGCCTTGTTGCATTTGATCAAGTTGACATATAGGGGACTGGGCAGAAATCACACTGCGTCAGCACGGTCAACGGCCCCCAAAATGCTTTGTTTTATTTGGGCATTTTATTTTACAGGAGGTATTCAGAGACATGGATTGGGAAGAATTGGGGATAAAAGTTAATCGAGAATAGCTTAGTAACTCGCGATTCGCTGATGACATTGCCTTCCTCAGTACCTCAGGGGACCAATTGCAATGCATGTTCACTGACCTGGATAGGCAAAGCAGAAGAGTTGGTCTAAAAATTAATCAGCAGGAAACTAAAGTAATGCTTAACAGTCTCGGAAGAAAACAGCAATTTACAATTGGCAGCGAGGCACTAGAAGTCGTAAGGGAATACATCAACTTAGGGCAGGTAGTGACAGCGGATGCGGATCATGAGACAGAAATATTCAGAAGAACAAGAATGGGCTGGGGTGTGTTTGGCAGGCATTCTCAGATGATGATTAGCAGGTTGCCATTATCCCCTCAAGAGGAAAGTATATAATACCTGTGTCTTACCAGTACTCAACTATGGGGCAGAAACCTGGAGGCTTACGAAAATGGTTCTGCTCAAATTGAGGACGACGCAACGAGCTACGGAAAGAAGAATGATAGGTGTAATGTTAAAGGATAAGAAAAGAGCAGATTGGGTGAGGGAACAAACGCGAGTTAATGATGTCTTAGTTGAAATCAAGAAAAAGAAATGGGCATGGGCAGGACACGAAATGAGGAGGGAAGATAACCAATGGTCATTAAGGGTTACGGAATGGATTCCAAGGGAAGGGGAGCTTAGCAGAGGGCGGCAGAAAGTTAGGCGGGCGCATGAGATTAAGAAGTTTGCAGGGACGACATGGCCACACTTAGTACATGATCGGGGTTGTTGGAGATGTATGGGAGAGGCCTTTGCCCTGCAGTAGGCGTAACCAGGCTGATGCTGATTCCGCCGGTCCATGCCAGTTGAGGCACACAAGACCACGCAAGAGCCGCACTGCGATAGCCGCTCCACAAGGGAGTCATGGTTACTCCTGTCGTTTATCCTTCCTTTTTTTTAATTACTTCACTTTGACGTTTAGAGCATTGGGCAGAAATCACATTGCGTAAGCATGGTCAACGGCCCTCGCAATCATTTGTTATAAATTGACAGTCGGATTCCCCCGATCTATGCCAGTTGGAGTGCAGCAGACTGTGCAAAAGCTGCACTGTTCTAGTCGCACCTCGAGGGAGTCATTGTTACTCTCATAGCTTACACACACCTTCCTGCATTTCTTCACGTTGACATTAAATAGCACTGGGCAGAAATCACATTGTGTCAGCATCGGCAACAGCCTTCACAATCATTTGTTTTAAGTGCACAGTGAGATTCCCCCGGTGCATGCCAGGTAAGCCACACCAGACAGTGCAGAGCCGTGCTGCTCTAGTCGCACCTCATGGGAGTCATTGTTAGTCTCTTCGTTTACCCACGCCTTGTTGATTTTATCAAGTTGACATATAGGGGACTGGGCAGAAATCACATTGCGTCAGCATGGTCAAAAGTCCCCGCAATGCTTTGTTTTAAATGGACAGCAGGATTCCCCCGGTCTATACCAGTTGAAGCACAACGGAAAGTGCAAAGCGGCACAGCTGAATGCACACTGCTAGGGAGTCATTACTCATGTCGTTTATCCACGCTTTTTTTCATTTTGTCACGTTGACATTTAGAGCACTGTGCAGAAATCACACTGCGTCAGCATGGTCAACGGCCCCCAAAATGCTTTGTTTTATTTGGGCATTTTATTTTACATGAGGTATTCAGAGACATGGATTGGGAAGAATTGGGGATAAAAGTTAATCGAGAATAGCTTAGTAACTCGCGATTCGCTGATGACATTGCCTTCATTAGTACCTCAGGGGACCAATTGCAATGCATGTTCACTGACCTGGAGAGACAAAGCAGAAGAGTGGGTCTAAAAAGTAATCTGCAGGAAACTAAAGTAATGCTTAACAGTCTCGGAAGAAAACAGCAATTTACAATTGGCAGTGAGGCACTGGAAGTCGTAAGGGAATACATCAACTTAGGGCAGGTAGTGACAGCGGATGCGGATCATGAGACAGAAATATTCAGAAGAACAAGAATGGGCTGGGGTGCGTTTGGCAGGCATTCTCAGATGATGATTAGCAGGTTGCCATTATCCCCCCAAGAGGAAAGTATATAATACCTGTGTCTTACCAGTACTCACCTATGGGGCAAAATCCTGGAGGCTTACGAAAAGGGTTCTGGTCAAATTGAGGACGACGCAACGAGCTATGGAAAGAAGAATGATTGGTGTAACGTTCAAGGATAAGAAAAGAGCAGATTGGGTGAGGGAACAAACGCGAGGTAATGACATCTTAGTTGAAATCAAGAAAAAGAAATGGGCATGGGCAGGATACGCAATGAGGAGGGAAGATAACCGATGGTCATTGAGGGTTACGGAATGGATTCCAAGGGAAGGGAAGCTTAGCAGAAGGCGGCAGAAAGTTAGGCGGGCGCATGAGATTAAGAAGTTTGCAGGGACGACAAGGCCACACATAGTACATGATCGGGGTTGTTGGAGATGTATGGGAGAGGCCTTTGCCCTGCAGTAGGCGTAACCAGGCTGATGCTGATGATGATTGCGCCGGTCCATGCCAGTTGAGGCACACAAGACCACGCAAGAGCCGCACTGCGATAGCCGCACCACAAGGGAGTCATTGTGACTCCTGTAGTTTATCCATGCCTTTTTTTAATTACTTCAGTTTGACGTTTAGAGCACTGGGCAGAAATCACATTGTGTCAGCATCGGCAACAGCCTTCACAATCATTTGTTTTAAGTGCACAGTGAGATTCCCCCGGTGCATGCCAGGTAAGCCACACCAGACAGTGCAGAGCCGTGCTGCTCTAGTCGCACCTCATGGGAGTCATTGTTAGTCTCTTCGTTTACCCTCGCCTTGTTGATTTTATCAAGTTGCCATATAGGGGACTGGGCAGAGATCACATTGCATCAGCATGGTCAAAAGTCCTCGCAATGCTTTGTTTTAAATGGACAGTCAGATTCTCCCGGTCCATACCAGTTGAAGCGCAACGGAAAGTGCAAAGCGGCACAGCTCAATCCACACTGCAAGGGAGTCATTCTTACTCCTGTCTTTTATCCACGCTTTTTTTTTCTTTTTTTTCACTTCGACATTTAGAGCACTGTGCAGAAATCGCACTGCGTCAGCATGCTCAACGGCCCCCAGAATGGTTTGTTTTATTTGGACAGTGGATTCTGTCAGTCCATGCCAGTTCATTCGCACCAGACCGCGCAAGAGCTGCACTGCGCTAGCCGCACCTAAAGGGTGTCATAGTTACTCCTGTCGTTTATCCAGCCCTTTCCTTAATTTATTTATTTCACGTTTAAAGCACTAGGCAGAAATCAAATTGCGTCAGCATGGTCAACGGCCCTCGCAATCATTTGTTTTAAGTGGACAGTCGGATTACCCCGATCTATCCCAGTTGAAGCGCACCAGGCAGCGCTAGAGCCGCACTGCTCTAGCCGCAGCTCAAGGGAGTCATTGTTACTCACTTAGCTCCCCCACGCCTTGTTCTATTTCTTCAGGTTGACATTTAGGGCACTGGGCACAAATCACCTTGCATAAAAATGGTCAACCGCCCTCGCAATTATATCTTTTAAAAGCACAGTAAGATTCCCCCTGTGCATTCCAGTTGAACCACACCAGACAGTGCAAAGCAGCACTGTTCTAGCCGCACCTCAAGGGAGTCATTGTTACTAACGTCCTTCACCCACGCTTTGTTCCATTTCCTCACATTGACATTTAGAGCCCTGGGCACAAATCACATTGCGTCAGCATCGTCAAAAGTCCTTGCAATGCTTTGTTTTAAGTGGACAGTCAGTTTCAGAGGGTCCATGCCAGTTGAAGCACAACAGATAGCATAAAGCGCCACTCCTGAATCCACATGCAAGGGAGTCATTCTTACTCCTGTCCTTTAACCACGCCTTTTTTTTCATTTCTGCACGTTGACATTTACAGACCTGGGCAGAAATCACATTGCGTCAGCATGGTCAACGGCCCTCAAAATGCATTGTTTTATTTCGAGAGTCGGATTCTCCCGGTCCATGCCAGTTGAAGCGCACCAGGCAGCGCAAGCGCCACACTGCTCTAGCCGCACCTTAAGAGAGCCATTGTTACTCGCTTTGTGTAGCCATGCCTTGTTGCATTTCTTCACGTTGACATTTAGGGCGCTGGGCAGAAGTCACATTACGTCAGCATGATCAAAAGTCTTTGCAAAGCTTTGTTTTAATGGACAGTTGGATTCCACCGGTCCATACCAAATGAAGCACAATGGATAGCACAAAGCGAAACTGCTCAATAAACTCTGCACGGGAGTCATTCTTACTCCTGTCCTTTATGCCCACCTTTTTGCATTTCTTCACGTTGACATTTAGAGCACTGGCTCCCAGAATGCTTTGTTTCATTTGGACAGTGAATTCCGCCCGTCCATGCCAGTTGAGGCGTACCATACTGCGCAAGAGCTGCACTGCTCCAGCCGCACCTCACAGGAGTCACTCTTACACCTGTGCTTTATCCAGGCATTTCTTTATTTCATCACTTTGCCGTTTAGAGCACTAGGCAGAAATCACATTGCGTCAGCATGGTGAACGGCCCGCGTAATCATTTGTTTTAAATGGACAGTCGGATTCCCCCGATCTATGCCAGTTGGAGTGCAGCAGACTGCGCAAGAGCCGCACTGCTCTAGTCGCACCTCGAGGGAGTCATTGTTACTCTCATCGCATACACACCTTCTTGCATTTCTTCACGTTGACTATAAATAGCACTGGGCAGAAATCACATTGTGTCAGCATCGGCAACAGCCTTCACAATCATTTGTTTTAAGTGCACAGTGAGATTCCCCCGGTGCATGACAGGTAAACCACAGCAGACAGTGCAAAGCTGTGCTGCTCTAGTCGCACCTCATGGGAGTCATTGTTAGTCTCTTCATTTACCCACACCTTGTTGATTTTATCAAGTTGACATATAGGGGACTGGGCAGAAATCACATTGCGTCAGCATGGTCAAAAGTCCCCGCAATGCTTTGTTTTAAATGGACAGTCGGATTCCCCCGGTCCATGCGAGTTGATGCACAACAGATAGCATAAAGCGCCACTCCTGAATCCATACTGCAAGGGAGTCATTCTTACTCCTGTCGTATAACCACGCCTTTTTTTCATTTCTGCACGTTGACATTTACAGACCTGGGCAGAAATCACATTGCGTCAGCATGGTCAACGGCCCCCAAAATGCTTTGTTTTATTTGGGCATTTTATTTTACAGGAGGTATTCAGAGACATGGATTGGGAAGATTTGGGGATAAAAGTTAATCGAGAATAGCTTAGTAACTCGCGATTCGCTGATGACATTGCCTTCCTTAGTACCTCAGGGGACCAATTGCAATGCATGTTCACTGACCTGGATAGGCAAAGCAGAAGAGTGGGTCTAAAAATTAATCTGCAGGAAACTCAAGTAATGCTTAACAGTCTCGGAAGAAAACAGCAATTTACAATTGGCAGCGAGGCACTAGAAGTCGTAAGGGATTACATCAACTTAGGGCAGGTAGTGACAGCGGATGCGGATCATGAGACAGAAATATTCAGAAGAACAAGAATGGGCTGGGGTGCGTTTGGCAGTCATTCTCAGATGATGATTAGCAGGTTGTCATTATCCCCTCAAGAGGAAAGTATATAATACCTGTGTCTTACCAGTACTCACCTATGGGGCAGAAACCTGGAGGCTTACGAAATGGGTTCTGCTCAAATTGAGGACGACGCAACGAGCTATGGAAAGAAGAATGATAGGTGTAACGTTAAAGGATAAGAAAAGAGCAGATTGGGTGAGGGAACAAACGCGAGTTAATGACATCTTAGTTGAAATCAAGAAAAAGAAATGGGCATGGGCAGGATACGAAATGAGGAGGGTAGATAACCGATGGTCATTAAGGCATGGCATGGACTGGCATGGACCGGCGGAATCATCATCAGCATCAGCCTGGTTACGCCTACTGCAGGGCAAAGGCCTCTCCCATACATCTCCAACAACCCCGATCATGTACTAAGTGTGGCCATGTCGTCCCCGCAAACTTCTGAATCTCATGCGCCCGCCTAACTTTCTGCCGCCCTCTGCTAAGCTTCTGTTCCCTTGGAATCCATTCCGTAACCCTCAATGACCATCGGTTATCTTCCCTCCTCATTGCGTATCCTGCCCATGCCCCTTTCTTTTTCTTGATTTCAACTAAGATGTCATTAAGTCGCGTTTGTTCCCTCACCCAATCTGCTCTTTTCTTATCCTTGAACGTTACGCCTATCATTCTTCTTTCCATAGCTCGTTGTGTCGTCCTCAATATGAGCAGAACCCTTTTCGTAAGCCTCAAGATTTCTGCCCCATAGGTGAGTGCTGGTAAGACACAGGTATTATATACTTTCCTCTTGAGGGGATAACGGCAACCTGCTATTCATCATCTGAGAATGCCTGCCAAACGCACCCCAGCCCATTCTTGTTCTTCTGAATATTTCTGTCTTATGATCCGCATCCGCTGTCACTACCTGACCTAAGTTGGTGTATTCCCTTACGACTTCCAGTGCCTCGCTGCCTATTGTAAGTTGCGGTTTTCTTCGGAGACTGTTAAGCATTACTTTAGTTTCCTGCAGATTAATTTTTAGACCCACTCTTCTGCTTTGCCTATCCAGGTCACTGAACATGCATTGCAATTGGTCCCCTGAGGTACTAAGCAAGGCAATGTCATCAGCGAATCGCGAGTTACCAAGCTATTCTCGATTAACTTTTATCCCCAATTCTTCCCAATCCATGTCTCTGAATACCTCCTGTAAAATAAAATGCCCAAATAAAACAAAGCATTTTGGGGGCCGTTGACCGTGCTGACGCAGTGTGATTTCTGCACAGTGCTCTAAATGTCAAAGTGAAAAAATGAAAAAAAGGTGTGGATAAACGACATGAGTAAGAATGACTCCCTTGCAGTGTGCATTCAGCTGTGCCGCTTTGCACTTTCCATTGCGCTTCAACTGGTATAGACCGGGGGAATCCGACTGTCCATTTAAAACAAAGCATTGCGGGGACTTTTGACCATGCTGACGCAATGTGATTTCTGCCCAGTCCCCTATATGTCAACTTGATAAAATCAACAAGGCGTGGGTAAACGAAGAGACTAACAATGACTCCCATGAGGTGGGACTAGAGTAGCGCGGCTTTGCACTGTCTGGTGTGGTTTACCTGGCATGCAACGGGGGACTCTAACTCTGCCATGAAAAGAAATGATTGCGAAGGCCGTTGACCATGCTGACACAATGTGATTTCTGCCCAGTGCTATTTAATGTCAACGTGAAGAAATGCAAAAAAGGTGTGTGTAAGCGATGAGAGTAACAATGACACCCTTGAGGTGTGACTAGAGCAGCGCAGCATTTGCACAGTCTGCTGCACTCCAGCTGGCATAGATCGGGGGAATCCGACTGTCCAATCTAAACAAATGATTGTGAGCGCCGTCGACCATGCTGACGGAATGTGATTTCTGCCCAGTGCTCTAAACGTCAAAGTGAAGTAATTAAAAAAAGGACGGATAAACGACAGGAGTAACAATGACTCCCTCGTGGTGCGGCTATCGCAGTGCGGCTATTGCGTGGTCTTGTGCGCCTCAACTGGCATGGACCGGCGGAATCATCATCAGCATAGGCCTGGTTACGCCTACTGCAGGGCAAAGGCCTCTCCCATACATCTCCAACAACCCCGATCATGTACTAAGTGTGGCCATGTCGTCCCTGCAAACTTCTGAATCTCATGCGCCCGCCTAACTTTCTGCCGCCCTCTGCTAAGCTTCTCTTCCCTTGGAATCCATTCCGTAACCCTCAATGACCATCGGTTATCTTCCCTCCTCATTGCGTATCCTGCCCATGCCCCTTTCTTTTTCTTGATTTCAACTAAGATGTCATTAAGTCGCGTTGGTTCCCTCACCCAATCTGCTCTTTTCTTATCCTTTAACGTTACACCTATCATTCTTCTTTCCATAGCTCGTTGTGTCGTCCTCAATATGAGCAGAACCCTTTTCGTAAGCCTCAAGGTTTCTGCCCCATAGGTGAGTGCTGGTAAGACACAGGTATTATATACTTTCCTCTTGAGGGGATAACGGCAACCTGCTATTCATCATCTGAGAATGCCTGCCAAACGCACCCCAGCCCATTCTTGTTCTTCTGAATATTTCTGTCTTATGATCCGCATCCGCTGTCACTACCTGACCTAAGTTGGTGTATTCCCTTACGACTTCCAGTGCCTCGCTGCCTATTGTAAATTGCGGTTTTCTTCGGAGACTGTTAAGCATTACTTTAGTTTCCTGCAGATTAATTTTTAGACCCACTCTTCTGCTTTGCCTATCCAGGTCACTGAACATGCATTGCAATTGGTCCCCTGAGGTACTAAGCAAGGCAATGTCATCAGCGAATCGCGAGTTACCAAGCTATTCTCGATTAACTTTTATCCCCAATTCTTCCCAATCCATGTCTCTGAATACCTCCTGTAAAATAAAATGCCCAAATAAAACAAAGCATTTTGGGGGCCGTTGACCGTGCTGACGCAGTGTGATTTCTGCACAGTGCTCTAAATGTCAAAATGAAAAAATGAAAAAAAGGTGTGGATAAACGACATGAGTAAGAATGACTCCCTTGCAGTGTGCATTCAGCTGTGCCGCTTTGCACTTTCCATTGCGCTTCAACTGGTATAGACCGGGGGAATCCGACTGTCCATTTAAAACAAAGCATTGCGGGGACTTTTGACCATGCTGACGCAATGTGATTTCTGCCCAGTCCCCTATATGTCAACTTGATAAAATCAACAAGGCGTGGGTAAACGAAGAGACTAACAATGACTCCCATGAGGTGCGACTAGAGCAGCACAGCTTTGCACTGTCTGGTGTGGTTTACCTGTCATGCACCGGGGGAATCTCAATGTGCACTTAAAACAAATGATTGTGAAGGCTGTTGCCGATGCTGACACAATGTGATTTCTGCCCAGTGCTATTTAATGTCAACGTGAAGAAATGCAAGAAGGTGTGTATGCGATGAGAGTAACAATGACTCCCTCGAGGTGCGACTAGAGCAGTGCGGCTCTTGCGCAGTCTGCTGCACTCCAACTGGCATAGATCGGGGGAATCCGACTGTCCAATTAAAACAAATGATTACGCGGGCCGTTCACCATGCTGACGCAATGTGATTTCTGCCTAGTGCTCTAAACGGCAAAGTGATGAAATAAAGAAATGCCTGGATAAAGGACAGGTGTAAGAGTGACTCCTGTGAGGTGCGGCTGGAGCAGTGCAGCTCTTGCGCGGTATGGTACGCCTCAACTGGCATGGACGGGCGGAATTCACTGTCCAAATGAAACAAAGCATTCTGGGAGCCAGTGCTCTAAATGTCAACGTGAAGAAATGCAAAAAGGTGGGTATAAAGGACAGGAGTAAGAATGACTCCCGTGCAGAGTTTATTGAGCAGTTTCGCTTTATGCTATCCATTGTGCTTCATTTGGTATGGACCGGTGGAGTCCAACTGTCCATTAAAACAAAGCTTTGCGAAGACTTTTGATCATGCTGACGTAATGTGACTTCTGCCCAGCGCTACAAATGTCAACGTGAAGAAATGCAACAAGGCATGGCTACACAAAGCGAGTAACAATGGCCCTCTTGAGGTGCGGCTAGAGCAGTGTGGCGCTTGCGCTGCCTGGTGCGCTTCAACTGGCATGGACCGGGAGAATCCGACTCTCCAAATAAAACAATGCATTTTGAGGGCCGTTGACCATGCTGACGCAATGTGATTTCTGCCCAGGTCTGTAAATGTGAACGTGCAGAAATGAAAAAAAGGCGTGGTTAAACGACAGGAGTAAGAATGACTCCCTTGCAGTGTGGATTCAGGAGTGGCGCTTTATGCTATCTGTTGTGCTTCAACTGGCATGGACCGGCTGAAACTGACTGTCCACTTAAAACAAAGCATTGCAAGGACTTTTGACGATGCTGACGCAATGTGATTTGTGCCCAGGGCTCTAAATGTCAATGTGAGGAAATGGAACAAAGCGTGGGTGAAGGACGTTAGTAACAATGACTCCCTTGAGGTGCGGCTAGAACAGTGCTGCTTTGCACTGTCTGGTGTGGTTCAACTGGAATGCACAGGGGGAATCTTACTGTGCTTTTAAAAGATATAATTGCGAGGGCGGTTGACCATTTTTATGCAAGGTGATTTGTGCCCAGTGCCCTAAATGTCAACCTGAAGAAATAGAACAAGGCGTGGGGGAGCTAAGTGAGTAACAATGACTCCCTTGAGCTGCGGCTAGAGCAGTGCGGCTCTAGCGCTGCCTGGTGCGCTTCAACTGGGATAGATCGGGGTAATCCGACTGTCCATTTAAAACAAATGATTGCGAGGGCCGTTGACCATGCTGACGCAATTTGATTTCTGCCTAGTGCTTTAAACGTGAAATAAATAAATTAAGGAAAGGGCTGGATAAAGGACAGGAGTGACTATGACACCCTTTAGGTGCGGCAAGCGCAGTGCAGCTCTTGCGCGGTCTGGTGCGAATGAACTGGCATGGACTGACAGAATCCACTGTCCAAATAAAACAAACCATTCTGGGGGCCGTTGAGCATGCTGACGCAGTGTGATTTCTGCACAGTGCATAAAATGTCGAAGTGAAAAAATGAAAAAAAAAGCGTGGATAAAAGACAGGAGTAAGAATGACTCCCTTGCAGTGTGGATTGAGCTGTGCCGCTTTGCACTTTCCGTTGCGCTTCAACTGGTATGGACCGGGAGAATCTGACTGTCCATTTAAAACAAAGCATTGCGAGGACTTTTGACCATGCTGATGCAATGTGATCTCTGCCCAGTCCCCTATATGTCAACTTGATAAAATCAACAAGGCGAGGGTAAACGAAGAGACTAACAATGACTCCCATGAGGTGCGACTAGAGCAGCACGGCTCTGCACTGTCTGGTGTGGCTTACCTGGCATGCACCGGGGGAATCTCACTGTGCACTTAAAACAAATGATTGTGAAGGCTGTTGCCGATGCTGACGCAATGTGATTTCTGCCTAGTGCTCTAAACGGCAAAGTGATGAAATAAAGAAATGCCTGGATAAAGGACAGGTGTAACAGTGACTCCTGTGAGGTGCGGCTGGAGCAGTGCAGCTCTTGCGCGGTATGGTACGCCTCAACTGGCATGGACGGGCGGAATTCACTGTCCAAATGAAACAAAGCATTCTGGGAGCCAGTGCTCTAAATGTCAACGTGAAGAAATGCAAAAAGGTGGGTATAAAGGACAGGAGTAAGAATGACTCCCGTGCAGAGTTTATTGAGCAGTTTCGCTTTGTGCTATCCATTGTGCTTCATTTGGTATGGACCGGTGGAATCCAACTGTCCATTAAAACAAAGCTTTGCGAAGACTTTTGATCATGCTGACGTAATGTGACTTCTGCCCAGCGCTCTAAATGTCAACGTGAAGAAATGCAACAAGGCATGGCTACACAAAGCGAGTAACAATGGCCCTCTTGAGGTGCGGCTAGAGCAGTGTGGCGCTTGCGCTGCCTGGTGCGCTTCAACTGGCATGGACCGGGAGAATCCGACTCTCCAAATAAAACAATGCATTTTGAGGGCCGTTGACCATGCTGACGCAATGTGATTTCTGCCCAGGTCTGTAAATGTCAACGTGCAGAAATGAAAAAAAAGGCGTGGTTAAAGGACAGGAGTAAGAATGACTCCCTTGCAGTGTGGATTCAGGAGTGGCGCTTTATGCTATCTGTTGTGCTTCAACTGGCATGGACCGGCTGAAACTGACTGTCCACTTAAAACAAAGCATTGCAAGGACTTTTGACGATGCTGACGCAATGTGATTTGTGCCCAGGGCTCTAAATGTCAATGTGAGGAAATGGAACAAAGCGTGGGTGAAGGACGTTAGTAACAATGACTCCCTTTAGGTGCGGCTAGAACAGTGCTGCTTTGCACTGTCTGGTGTGGTTCAACTGGAATGCACAGGGGGAATCTTACTGTGCTTTAAAAGATATAATTGCGAGGGCGGTTGACCATTTTTATGCAAGGTGATTTGTGCCCAGTGCCCTAAATGTCAACCTGAAGAAATAGAACAATGCGTGGGGGAGTTAAGTGAGTAACAATGACTCCCTTGAGCTGCGGCTAGAGCAGTGCGGCTCTAGCGCTGCCTGGTGCGTTTCAACTGGGATAGATCGGGGTAATCCGACTGTCCATTTAAAACAAATGATTGCGAGGGCCGTTGACCATGCTGACGCAATTTGATTTCTGCCTAGTGCTTTAAACGTGAAATAAATAAATTAAGGAAAGGGCTGGATGAACGACAGGAGTGACTATGACACCCTTTAGGTGCGGCTAGCGCAGTGCAGCTCTTGCGCGGTCTGGTGCGAATGAACTGGCATGGACTGACAGAATCCACTGTCCAAATAAAACAAACCATTCTGGGGGCCGTTGAGCATGCTGACGCAGTGTGATTTCTGCACAGTGCTCTAAATGTCGAAGTGAAAAAATGAAAAAAAAAGCGTGGATAAAAGACAGGAGTAAGAATGACTCCCTTGCAGTGTGGATTGAGCTGTGCCGCTTTGCACTTTCCGTTGCGCTTCAACTGGTATGGACCGCGAGAATCTGACTGTCCATTTAAAACAAAGCATTGCGAGGACTTTTGACCATGCTGATGCAATGTGATCTCTGCCCAGTCCCCTAAATGTCAACTTGATAAAATCAACAAGGCGAGGGTAAACGAAGAGACTAACAATGACTCCCATGAGGTGCGACTAGAGCAGCACGGCTCTGCACTGTCTGGTGTGGCTTACCTGGCATGCACCGGGGGAATCTCACTGTGCACTTAAAACAAATGATTGTGAAGGCTTTTGCCGATGCTGACGCAATGTGATTTCTGCCTAGTGCTCTAAACGGCAAAGTGATGAAATAAAGAAATGCCTGGATAAAGGACAGGTGTAAGAGTGACTCCTGTGAGGTGCGGCTGGAGCAGTGCAGCTCTTGCGCGGTATGGTACGCCTCAACTGGCATGGACGGGCGGAATTCACTGTCCAAATGAAACAAAGCATTCTGGGAGCCAGTGCTCTAAATGTCAACGTGAAGAAATGCAAAAAGGTGGGTATAAAGGACAGGAGTAAGAATGACTCCCGTGCAGAGTTTATTGAGCAGTTTCGCTTTGTGCTATCCATTGTGCTTCATTTGGTATGGACCGGTGGAATCCAACTGTCCATTAAAACAAAGCTTTGCGAAGACTTTTGATCATGCTGACGTAATGTGATCTCTGCCCAGTCCCCTAAATGTCAACGTGATAAAATGCAACAAGGCGAGGGTAAACGAAGAGACTAACAATGACTCCCATGAGGTGGGACTAGAGTAGCGCGGCTTTGCACTGTCTGGTGTGGTTTACCTGGCATGCAACGGGGGAATCTAACTCTGCCATGAAAAGAAATGATTGCGAAGGCCGTTGACCATGCTGACACAATGTGATTTCTGCCCAGTGCTATTTAATGTCAACGTGAAGAAATGCAAAAAAGGTGTGTGTAAGCGATGAGAGTAACAATGACACCCTTGAGGTGTGACTAGAGCAGCGCAGCATTTGCACAGTCTGCTGCACTCCAGCTGGCATAGATCGGGGGAATCCGACTGTCCAATTAAAACAAATGATTGTGAGCGCCGTCGACCATGCTGACGGAATGTGATTTCTGCCCAGTGCTCTAAACGTCAAAGTGAATTAATTAAAAAAAAGGACGGATAAACGATAGGAGTAACAATGACTCCCTCGTGGTGCGGCTATCGCAGTGCGGCTCTTGCGTGGTCTTGTGTGCCTCAACTGGCATGGACCGGCGGAATCATCATCAGCATCAGCCTGGTTACGCCTACTGCAGGGCAAAGGCCTCTCCCATACATCTCCAACAACCCCGATCATGTACTAAGTGTGGCCATGTCGTCCCCGCAAACTTCTGAATCTCATGCGCCCGCCTACCTTTCTGCCGCCCTCTGCTAAGCTTCTCTTCCCTTGGAATCCATTCCGTAACCCTCAATGATCATCGGTTATCTTCCCTCCTCATTGCGTATCCTGCCCATGCCCCTTTCTTTTTCTTGATTTCAACTAAGATGTCATTGGGTCGCGTTTGTTCCCTCACCCAATCTGCTCTTTTCTTATCCTTGAACGTTACACCTATCATTCTTCTTTCCATAGCTCGTTGCGTCGTCCTCAATATGAGCAGAACCCTTTTCGTAAGCCTCAAGGTTTCTGCCCCATAGGTGAGTGCTGGTAAGACACAGGTATTATATACTTTCCTCTTGAGGGGATAACGGCAACCTGCTATTCATCATCTGAGAATGCCTGCCAAACGCACCCCAGCCCATTCTTGTTCTTCTGAATATTTCTGTCTTATGATCCGCATCCGCTGTCACTACCTGACCTAAGTTGGTGTATTCCCTTACGACTTCCAGTGCCTCGCTGCCTATTGTAAATTGCGGTTTTCTTCGGAGACTGTTAAGCATTACTTTAGTTTCCTGCAGATTAATTTTTAGACCCACTCTTCTGCTTTGCCTATCCAGGTCACTGAACATGCATTGCAATTGGTCCCCTGAGGTACTAAGCAAGGCAATGTCATCAGCGAATCGCGAGTTATCAAGCTATTCTCGATTAACTTTTATCCCCAATTCTTCCCAATCCATGTCTCTGAATACCTCCTGTAAAATAAAATGCCCAAATAAAACAAAGCATTTTGGGGGCCGTTGACCGTGCTGACGCAGTGTGATTTCTGCACAGTGCTCTAAATGTCAAAGTGAAAAAATGAAAAAAAGGTGTGGATAAACGACATGAGTAAGAATGACTCCCTTGCAGTGTGCATTCAGCTTTGCCGCTTTGCACTTTCCATTGCGCTTCAACTGGTATAGACCGGGGGAATCCGACTGTCCATTTAAAACAAAGCATTGCGGGGACTTTTGACCATGCTGACCCAATGTGATTTCTGCCCAGTCCCCTATATGTCAACTTGATAAAATCAACAAGGCGGGGGTAAACGAAGAGACTAACAATGACTCCCATGAGGTGCGACTAGAGCAGCACAGCTTTGCACTGTCTGGTGTGGTTTACCTGTCATGCACCGGGGGAATCTCACTGTGCACTTAAAACAAATGATTGTGAAGGCTGTTGCCGATGCTGACACAATGTGATTTCTGCCCAGTGCTATTTAATGTCAACGTGAAGAAATGCAAGAAGGTGTGTATCCTCCTGAGACCCGGCTATGGGGATTTGTCCAATATATTGGACATTCACAAATGAGACAGTACTCCTGTGACAAGGCTTTCATCCTCATAAAACCACGCTGTCCAACTTATTGGACACCTGCTTGCGCCATCTATGCAGCATTAATGAAAATACATTGTGGAAATTCCCGCCGAAACAGTTCCACAATGGCGGCATTCTGCGGCGCGGCGTTTTACGGCAACTGCCGGAGAAGCAAGCACGGTTTCTCGTATTTCTACCTGCTTTCAGGGCATATCTTTGATTTTATATTGAAGTTAATACAACAGCGTACGTGCAGAATACGGAATTTAAACGGTTTGCGCGCTTGCTGTATCTTACGCTTTATTTGATTTCGCGTGTCCATTATGTTGGACGCTAGGACTCAACCCGGTTTCTTTTACTGCGCTTTTGTGATGGCCTTGTTATGAACAGCAGACGAGTATTGTTGGCATTTAGTGGCTTGTGGACAAAATCGCGTCTCTTTTTTTCTTTAGGGGACCGGCCTCGCGTGTCTGATGAATTAAGCCGATACTTTTCTTTTTTTCAATCCGTGGCTGGGACCCACAAGACACCTGTCGCAGGTGGTCTCGTGAGGGAAAAACATATCGATATCCCTCTACTAGATATTGTGCGCATGTACAACGTCAACATGGGCGGTGTCGACAAGGCAGACCGAAGGAAAAGTTACTACAGGATAAAAGCACGCGTCAACAAGTGGACAATCAAAGTCATCTTTCACCTCTTCGACATTGCCCTCATCAACTCATGGGTGCAGTACACGCGA
This sequence comes from Dermacentor albipictus, assembly GCF_038994185.2. NCBI lineage: Eukaryota > Metazoa > Arthropoda > Arachnida > Ixodida > Ixodidae > Dermacentor > Dermacentor albipictus. Next base: position 145,150 of record NW_027225690.1, read on the forward strand.
GACATACGCTCCCTAAAGAAACAGTGGAAAGAAATACTCAAATATATGCAGTTCTGCCAATCTGTTGCTGAGACTCTCGTGGCTCACGGGAAGAAGCAGGATAAAACGGAGAGTGAGAATGAAGCCGAGTGGCATCCGCCATCAAAGCAGGCTCGACTGTCTCCTCGAGAACCCCAAGAAAAGAGCACTACCCACTGCTCAATGCTGGCACACTGCAAACGCTGCCCGTTGCAGACTACAGGGCTGCGACATGAAAACAGTTTTTTTGCACCAAATGTCGGCTCTTCTTCTGCTGCACCAAGGACACAAAGGTGTTTTGAAATTGCCCACAGGAAGTGAACACAAGAGCAAAATTTTCGTTGAGCAGAGGAATGCTCCTTTTATGTACTTTATTCACTACTTTGCCTTTCAAGTTATTAAAATATTTTTGCACACGAGTTTGAGCACAATATCTGCGGTACGTCATTACGTGCGCGCTGGGTGAAAAAAGACCGGGTAGCATCCCAGTGTCCAATATATTGGACATCGCGCTGAGCTGAAACTATCAGGGCTGTTGAAAAAATATTTAACACTTTTCCCCTTCTCAACCCTACTGACTTATTCTGGAAGTTTGGGAAAAATCCGTGCACCAAAATACATCCCGGGTCTCAGGAGGCTATGCGATGAGAGTAACAATGACTCCCTCGAGGTGCGACTAGAGCAGTGCGGCTCTTGCGCAGTCTGCTGCACTCCAACTGGCATAGATCGGGGGAATCCGACTGTCCATTTAAAACAAATGATTACGCGGGCCGTTCACCATGCTGACGCAATATGATTTCTGCCTAGTGCTCTAAACGGCAAAGTGATGAAATAAAGAAATGCCTGGATAAAGGACAGGTGTAAGAGTGACTCCTGTGAGGTGCGGCTGGAGCAGTGCAGCTCTTGCGCGGTATGGTACGCCTCAACTGGCATGGACGGGCGGAATTCACTGTCCAAATGAAAGAAAGCATTCTGGGAGCCAGTGCTCTAAATGTCAACGTGAAGAAATGCAAAAAGGTGGGTATAAAGGACAGGAGTAAGAATGACTCCCGTGCAGAGTTTATTGAGCAGTTTCGCTTTGTGCTATCCATTGTGCTTCATTTGGTATGGACCGGTGGAATCCAACTGTCCATTAAAACAAAGCTTTGCGAAGACTTTTGATCATGCTGACGTAATGTGACTTCTGCCCAGCGCTCTAAATGTCAACGTGAAGAAATGCAACAAGGCATGGCTACACAAAGCGAGTAACAATCGCTCTCTTGAGGTGCGGCTAGAGCAGTGTGGCGCTTGCGCTGCCTGGTGCGCTTCAACTGGCATGGACCGGGAGAATCCGACTCTCCAAATAAAACAATGCATTTTGAGGGCCGTTGACCATGCTGACGCAATGTGATTTCTGCCCAGGTCTGTAAATGTCAACGTGCAGAAATGAAAAAAAGGCGTGGTTAAACGACAGGAGTAAGAATGACTCCCTTGCAGTGTGCATTCAGCTGTGCCGCTTTGCACTTTCCATTGCGCTTGAACTGGTATAGACCGGGGGAATCCGACTGTCCATTTAAAACAAAGCATTGCGGGGACTTTTGACCACGCTGACGCAATGTGATTTCTGCCCAGTCCCCTATATGTCAACTTGATAAAATGCAACAAGGCGTGGGTAAACGAAGAGACTAACAATGACTCCCATGAGGTGCGACTAGAGCAGAACAGGTCTGCACTGTCTGGTGTGGCTTACCTGGCATGCACCGCGGGAATCTCACTGTGCACTTAAAAAAAACGATTGTGAAGGCTGTTGCCGATGCTGACACTATGTGATTTCTGCCCAGTGCTATTTAATGTCAACGTGAAGAAATGCAAGAAGGTGTGAATGCGATGAGAGTAACAATGACTCCCGCGAGGTGCGACTAGAGCAGTGCGGCTCTTGCGCAGTCTGCTGCACTCCAACTGGCATAGATCGGGGGAATCCGACTGTCCATTTAAAACAAATATTTGCGCGGGCCGTTCACCATGCTGACGCAATGTGATTTCTGCCTAGTGCTATAAACGGCAAAGTGATGAAATAAAGAAATGCCTGGATAAAGGACAGGTGTAAGAGTGACTCCTGTGAGGTGCGGCTGGAGCAGTGCAGCTCTTGCGCGGTATGGTACGCCTCAACTGGCATGGACGGGCGGAATTCACTGTCCAAATGAAACAAAGCATTCTGGGAGCCAGTGCTCTAAATGTCAACGTGAAGAAATGCAAAAAGGTGGGTATAAAGGACAGGAGTAAGAATGACTCCCGTGCAGAGTTTATTGAGCAGTTTCGCTTTGTGCTATCCATTGTGCTTCATTTGGTATGGACCGGTGGAATCCAACTGTCCATTAAAACAAAGCTTTGCGAAGACTTTTGATCATGCTGACGTAATGTGACTTCTGCCCAGCGCTCTAAATGTCAACGTGAAGAAATGCAACAAGGCATGGCTACACAAAGCGAGTAACAATGGCTCTCTTGAGGTGCGGCTAGAGCAGTGTGGCGCTTGCGCTGCCTGGTGCGCTTCAACTGGCATGGACCGGGAGAATCCGACTCTCCAAATAAAACAATGCATTTTGAGGGCCGTTGACCATGCTGACGCAATGTGATTTCTGCCCAGGTCTGTAAATGTCAACGTGCAGAAATGAAAAAAAGGCGTGGTTAAACGACAGGAGTAAGAATGACTCCCTTGCAGTGTGGATTCAGGAGTGGCGCTTTATGCTATCTGTTGTGCATCAACTGGCATGGACCGGCTGAAACTGACTGTCCACTTAAAACAAAGCATTGCAAGGACTTTTGACGATGCTGACGCAATGTGATTTGTGCCCAGGGCTCTAAATGTCAATGTGAGGAAATGGAACAAAGCGTGGGTGAAGGACGTTAGTAACAATGACTCCCTTAAGGTGCGGCTAGAACAGTGCTGCTTTGCACTGTCTGGTGTGGTTCAACTGGAATGCACAGGGGGAATCTTACTGTGCTTTTAAAAGATATAATTGCGAGGGCGGTTGACCATTTTTATGCAAGGTGATTTGTGCCCAGTGCCCAAAATGTCAACCTGAAGAAATAGAACAACGCGTGGGGGAGATAAGTGAGTAACAATGACTCCCTTGAGCTGCGACTAGAGCAGTGCGGCTCTAGCGCTGCCTGGTGCGCTTCAACTGGGATAGATCGGGGTAATCCGACTGTCCATTTAAAACAAATGATTGCGAGGGCCGTTGACCATGCTGACGCAATTTGATTTCTGCCTAGTGCTTTAAACGTGAAATAAATAAATTAAGGAAAGGGCTGGATAAACGACAGGAGTAACTATGACACCCTTTAGGTGCGGCTAGCGCAGTGCAGCTCTTGCGCGGTCTGGTGCGAATGAACTGGCACGGACTGACAGAATCCACTGTCCAAATAAAACAAACCATTCTGGGGGCCGTTGAGCATGCTGACGCAGTGTGATTTCTGCACAGTGCTCTAAATGTCCAAGTGAAAAAATGAAAAAAAAAGCGTGGATAAAAGACAGGAGTAAGAATGACTCCCTTGCAGTGTGGATTGAGCTGTGCCGCTTTGCACTTTCCGTTGCGCTTCAACTGGTATGGACCGGGAGAATCTGACTGTCCATTTAAAACAAAGCATTGCGAGGACTTTTGACCATGCTGATGCAATGTGATCTCTGCCCAGTCCCCTATATGTCAACTTGATAAAATCATCAAGGCGTGGGTAAACGAAGAGACTAACAATGACTCCCATGAGGTGCGACTAGAGCAGCACGGCTCTGCAATGTCTGGTGTGGCTTACCTGGCATGCACCGGGGGAATCTCACTGTGCACTTAAAACAAATGATTGTGAAGGCTGTTGCCGATGCTGACACTATGTGATTTCTGCCCAGTGCTATTTATTGTCAACGTGAAGAATGCAAGAAGGTGTGTGTAAGCGGTGAGAGTAACAATGACTCCCTTGAGGTGCGACTAGAGCAGTGCAGCTTTTGCACAGTCTGCTGCACTCCAGCTGGCATAGATCGGGGGAATCCGACTGTCCATTTAAAACAAATGATTGCGAGGGCCGCCGGCCATGCTGACGCAATGTGATTTCTGCCCAGTGCTCTAAACGTGAAACTGAAGTAAATAAAAAAAGGCATGGATAAACTACAGGAGTCACAATGACTCCCTTGTGGTGCGGCTATCGCAGTGCGGCTCTTGCGTGGTCTTGTGTGCCTCAACTGGCATGGACCGGCGGAATCATCATCAGCATCAGCCTGGTTACGCCTACTGCAGGGCAAAGGCCTCTCCCATACATCTCCAACAACCCCGATCATTTACTAAGTGTGGCCATGTCGTCCCCGCAAACTTCTGAATCTCATGCGCCCGCCTAACTTTCTGCCGCCCTCTGCTAAGCTTCTCTTCCCTTGGAATCCATTCCGTAACCCTCAATGACCATCGGTTATCTTCCCTCCTCATTACGTATCCTGCCCATGCCCCTTTCTTTTTCTTGATTTCAACTAAGATGTCATTAAGTCGCGTTTGTTCCCTCACCCAATCTGCTCTTTTCTTATCCTTGAACGTTACACCTATCATTCTTCTTTCCATAGCTCGTTGTGTCGTCCTCAATATGAGCAGAACCCTTTTCGTAAGCCTCAAGGTTTCTGCCCCATAGGTGAGTGCTGGTAAGACACAGGTATTATATACTTTCCTCTTGAGGGGATAACGGCAACCTGCTATTCATCATCTGAGAATGCCTGCCAAACGCACCCCAGCCCATTCTTGTTCTTCTGAATATTTCTGTCTCATGATCCGCATCCGCTGTCACTACCTGACCTAAGTTGGTGTATTCCCTTACGACTTCCAGTGCCTCGCTGCCTATTGTAAATTGCGGTTTTCTTCGGAGACTGTTAAGCATTACTTTAGTTTCCTGCAGATTAATTTTTAGACCCACTCTTCTGCTTTGCCTATCCAGGTCACTGAACATGCATTGCAATTGGTCCCCTGAGGTACTAAGCAAGGCAATGTCATCAGCGAATCGCCAGTTACCAAGCTATTCTCGATTAACTTTTATCCCCAATTCTTCCCAATCCATGTCTCTGAATACCTCCTGTAAAATAAAATGCCCAAATAAAACAAAGCATTTTGGGGGCCGTTGACCGTGCTGACGCAGTGTGATTTCCGCACAGTGCTCTAAATGTCAAAGTGAAAAAATGAAAAAAAGGTGTGGATAAACGACATGAGTAAGAATGACTCCCTTGCAGTGTGCATTCAGCTGTGCCGCTTTGCACTTTCCATTGCGCTTCAACTGGTATAGACCGGGGGAATCCCACTGTCCATTTAAAACAAAGCATTGCGGGGACTTTTGACCATGCTGACGCAATGTGATTTCTGCCCAGTCCCCTATATGTCAACTTGATAAAATCAACAAGGCGTGGGTAAACGAAGAGACTAACAATGACTCCCATGAGGTGCGACTAGAGCAGCACAGCTTTGCACTGTCTGGTGTGGTTTACCTGTCATGCACCGGGGGAATCTCACTGTGCACTTAAAACAAATGATTGTGAAGGCTGTTGCCGATGCTGACACAATGTGATTTCTGCCCAGTGCTATTTAATGTCCACGTGAAGAAATGCAAGAAGGTGTGTATGCGATGAGAGTAACAATGACTCCCTCGAGGTGCGACTAGAGCAGTGCGGCTCTTGCGCAGTCTACTGCACTCCAACTGGCATAGATCGGGGGAATCCGACTGTCCATTTAAAACAAATGATTACGCGGGCCGTTCACCATGCTGACGCAATGTGATTTCTGCCTAGTGCTCTAAACGGCAAAGTGATGAAATAAAGAAATGCCTGGATAAAGGACAGGTGTAACAGTGACTCCTGTGAGGTGCGGCTGGAGCAGTGCAGCTCTTGCGCGGTATGGTACGCCTCAACTGCCATGGACGGGCGGAATTCACTGTCCAAATGAAAGAAAGCATTCTGGGAGCCAGTGCTCTAAATGTCAACGTGAAGAAATGCAAAAAGGTGGGTATAAAGGACAGGAGTAAGAATGACTCCCGTGCAGAGTTTATTGAGCAGTTTCGCTTTGTGCTATCCATTGTGCTTCATTTGGTATGGACCGGTGGAATCCAACTGTCCATTAAAACAAAGCTTTGCGAAGACTTTTGATCATGCTGACGTAATGTGACTTCTGCCCAGCGCTCTAAATGTCAACGTGAAGAAATGCAACAAGGCATGGCTACACAAAGCGAGTAACAATCGCTCTCTTGAGGTGCGGCTAGAGCAGTGTGGCGCTTGCGCTGCCTGGTGCGCTTCAACTGGCATGGACCGGGAGAATCCGACTCTCCAAATAAAACAATGCATTTTAGGGCCGTTGACCATGCTGACGCAATGTGATTTCTGCCCAGGTCTGTAAATGTCAACGTGCAGAAATGAAAAAAAGGCGTGGTTAAACGACAGGAGTAAGAATGACTCCCTTGCAGTGTGCATTCAGCTGTGCCGCTTTGCACTTTCCATTGCGCTTGAACTGGTATAGACCGGGGGAATCCGACTGTCCGTTTAAAACAAAGCATTGCGGGGACTTTTGACCACGCTGACGCAATGTGATTTCTGCCCAGTCCCCTATATGTCAACTTGATAAAATGCAACAAGGCGTGGGTAAACGAAGAGACTAACAATGACTCCCATGAGGTGCGACTAGAGCAGAACAGGTCTGCACTGTCTGGTGTGGCTTACCTGGCATGCACCGCGGGAATCTCACTGTGCACTTAAAAAAAAACGATTGTGAAGGCTGTTGCCGATGCTGACACTATGTGATTTCTGCCCAGTGCTATTTAATATCAACGTGAAGAAATGCAAGAAGGTGTGAATGCGATGAGAGTAACAATGACTCCCGCGAGGTGCGACTAGAGCAGTGCGGCTCTTGCGCAGTCTGCTGCACTCCAACTGGCATAGATCGGGGGAATCCGACTGTCCATTTAAAACAAATATTTGCGCGGGCCGTTCACCATGCTGACGCAATGTGATTTCTGCCTAGTGCTATAAACGGCAAAGTGATGAAATAAAGAAATGCCTGGATAAAGGACAGGTGTAAGAGTGACTCCTGTGAGGTGCGGCTGGAGCAGTGCAGCTCTTGCGCGGTATGGTACGCCTCAACTGGCATGGACGGGCGGAATTCACTGTCCAAATGAAACAAAGCATTCTGGGAGCCAGTGCTCTAAATGTCAACGTGAAGAAATGCAAAAAGGTGGGTATAAAGGACAGGAGTAAGAATGACTCCCGTGCAGAGTTTATTGAGCAGTTTCGCTTTGTGCTATCCATTGTGCTTCATTTGGTATGGACCGGTGGAATCCAACTGTCCATTAAAACAAAGCTTTGCGAAGACTTTTGATCATGCTGACGTAATGTGACTTCTGCCCAGCGCTCTAAATGTCAACGTGAAGAAATGCAACAAGGCATGGCTACACAAAGCGAGTAACAATCGCTCTCTTGAGGTGCGGCTAGAGCAGTGTGGCGCTTGCGCTGCCTGGTGCGCTTCAACTGGCATGGACCGGGAGAATCCGACTCTCCAAATAAAACAATGCATTTTAGGGCCGTTGACCATGCTGACGCAATGTGATTTCTGCCCAGGTCTGTAAATGTCAACGTGCAGAAATGAAAAAAAGGCGTGGTTAAACGACAGGAGTAAGAATGACTCCCTTGCAGTGTGCATTCAGCTGTGCCGCTTTGCACTTTCCATTGCGCTTGAACTGGTATAGACCGGGGGAATCCGACTGTCCGTTTAAAACAAAGCATTGCGGGGACTTTTGACCACGCTGACGCAATGTGATTTCTGCCCAGTCCCCTATATGTCAACTTGATAAAATGCAACAAGGCGTGGGTAAACGAAGAGACTAACAATGACTCCCATGAGGTGCGACTAGAGCAGAACAGGTCTGCACTGTCTGGTGTGGCTTACCTGGCATGCACCGCGGGAATCTCACTGTGCACTTAAAAAAAAACGATTGTGAAGGCTGTTGCCGATGCTGACACTATGTGATTTCTGCCCAGTGCTATTTAATATCAACGTGAAGAAATGCAAGAAGGTGTGAATGCGATGAGAGTAACAATGACTCCCGCGAGGTGCGACTAGAGCAGTGCGGCTCTTGCGCAGTCTGCTGCACTCCAACTGGCATAGATCGGGGGAATCCGACTGTCCATTTAAAACAAATATTTGCGCGGGCCGTTCACCATGCTGACGCAATGTGATTTCTGCCTAGTGCTATAAACGGCAAAGTGATGAAATAAAGAAATGCCTGGATAAAGGACAGGTGTAAGAGTGACTCCTGTGAGGTGCGGCTGGAGCAGTGCAGCTCTTGCGCGGTATGGTACGCCTCAACTGGCATGGACGGGCGGAATTCACTGTCCAAATGAAACAAAGCATTCTGGGAGCCAGTGCTCTAAATGTCAACGTGAAGAAATGCAAAAAGGTGGGTATAAAGGACAGGAGTAAGAATGACTCCCGTGCAGAGTTTATTGAGCAGTTTCGCTTTGTGCTATCCATTGTGCTTCATTTGTTATGGACCGGTGGAATCCAACTGTCCATTAAAACAAAGCTTTGCGAAGACTTTTGATCATGCTGACGTAATGTGACTTCTGCCCAGTGCTCTAAATGTCAGCGTGAAGAAATGCAACAAGGCATGGCTACACAAAGCGAGTAACAATGGCTCTCTTGAGGTGCGGCTAGAGCAGTGTGGCGCTTGCGCTGCCTGGTGCGCTTCAACTGGCATGGACCGGGAGAATCCGACTCTCCAAATAAAACAATGCATTTTGAGGGCCGTTGACCATGCTGACGCAATGTGATTTCTGCCCAGGTCTGTAAATGTCAACGTGCAGAAATGAAAAAAAGGCGTGGTTAAACGACAGGAGTAAGAATGACTCCCTTGCAGTGTGGATTCAGGAGTGGCGCTTTATGCTATCTGTTGTGCATCAACTGGCATGGACCGGCTGAAACTGACTGTCCGCTTAAAACAAAGCATTGCAAGGACTTTTGACGATGCTGACGCAATGTGATTTGTGCCCAGGGCTCTAAATGTCAATGTGAGGAAATGGAACAAAGCGTGGGTGAAGGACGTTAGTAACAATGACTCCCTTAAGGTGCGGCTAGAACAGTGCTGCTTTGCACTGTCTGGTGTGGTTCAACTGGAATGCACAGGGGGAATCCTACTGTGCTTTTAAAAGATATAATTGCGAGGGCGGTTGACCATTTTTATGCAAGGTGATTTGTGCCCAGTGCCCAAAATGTCAACCTGAAGAAATAGAACAAGGCGTGGGGGAGATAAGTGAGTAACAATGACTCCCTTGAGCTGCGACTAGAGCAGTGCGGCTCTAGCGCTGCCTGGTGCGCTTCAACTGGGATAGATCGGGGTAATCCGACTGTCCATTTAAAACAAATGATTGCGAGGGCCGTTGACCATGCTGACGCAATTTGATTTCTGCCTAGTGCTTTAAACGTGAAATAAATAAATTAAGGAAAGGGCTGGATAAACGACAGGAGTAACTATGACACCCTTTAGGTGCGGCTAGCACAGTGCAGCTCTTGCGCGGTCTGGTGCGAATGAACTGGCACGGACTGACAGAATCCACTGTCCAAATAAAACAAACCATTCTGGGGGCCGTTGAGCATGCTGACGCAGTGTGATTTCTGCACAGTGCTCTAAATGTCGAAGTGAAAAAATGAAAAAAAAAGCGTGGATAAAAGACAGGAGTAAGAATGACTCCCTTGCAGTGTGGATTGAGCTGTGCCGCTTTGCACTTTCCGTTGCGCTTCAACTGGTATGGACCGGGAGAATCTGACTGTCCATTTAAAACAAAGCATTGCGAGGACTTTTGACCATGCTGATGCAATGTGATCTCTGCCCAGTCCCCTATATGTCAACTTGATAAAATCATCAAGGCGTGGGTAAACGAAGAGACTAACAATGACTCCCATGAGGTGCGACTAGAGCAGCACGGCTCTGCACTGTCTGGTGTGGCTTACCTGGCATGCACCGGGGGAATCTCACTGTGCACTTAAAACAAATGATTGTGAAGGCTGTTGCCGATGCTGACACTATGTGATTTCTGACCAGTGCTATTTATTGTCAACGTGAAGAAATGCAAGAAGGTGTGTGTAAGCGGTGAGAGTAACAATGACTCCCTTGAGGTGCGACTAGAGCAGTGCAGCTTTTGCACAGTCTGCTGCACTCCAGCTGGCATAGATCGGGGGAATCCGACTGTCCATTTAAAACAAATGATTGCGAGGGCCGTCGGCCATGCTGACGCAATGTGATTTCTGCCCAGTGCTCTAAACGTGAAACTGAAGTAAATAAAAAAAGGCATGGATAAACTACAGGAGTCACAATGACTCCCTTGTGGTGCGGCTATCGCAGTGCGGCTCTTGCGTGGTCTTGTGTGCCTCAACTGGCATGGACCGGCGGAATCATCATCAGCATCAGCCTGGTTACGCCTACTGCAGGGCAAAGGCCTCTCCCATACATCTCCAACAACCCCGATCATGTACTAAGTGTGGCCATGTCGTCCCCGCAAACTTCTGAATCTCATGCGCCCGCCTAACTTTCTGCCGCCCTCTGCTAAGCTTCTCTTCCCTTGGAATCCATTCCGTAACCCTCAATGACCATCGGTTATCTTCCCTCCTCATTGCGTATCCTGCCCATGCCCCTTTCTTTTTCTTGATTTCAACTAAGATGTCATTAAGTCGCGTTTGTTCCCTCACCCAATCTGCTCTTTTCTTATCCTTGAACGTTACACCTATCATTCTTCTTTCCATAGCTCGTTGTGTCGTCCTCAATATGAGCAGAACCCTTTTCGTAAGCCTCAAGGTTTCTGCCCCATAGGAGAGTGCTGGTAAGACACAGGTATTATATACTTTCCTCTTGAGGGGATAACGGCAACCTGCTATTCATCATCTGAGAATGCCTGCCAAACGCACCCCAGCCCATTCTTGTTCTTCTGAATATTTCTGTCTCATGATCCGCATCCGCTGTCACTACCTGACCTAAGTTGGTGTATTCCCTTACGACTTCCAGTGCCTCGCTGCCTATTGTAAATTGCGGTTTTCTTCGGAGACTGTTAAGCATTACTTTAGTTTCCTGCAGATTAATTTTTAGACCCACTCTTCTGCTTTGCCTATCCAGGTCACTGAACATGCATTGCAATTGGTCCCCTGAGGTACTAAGCAAGGCAATGTCATCAGCGAATCGCGAGTTACCAAGCTATTCTCGATTAACTTTTATCCCCAATTCTTCCCAATCCATGTCTCTGAATACCTCCTGTAAAATAAAATGCCCAAATAAAACAAAGCATTTTGGGGGCCGTTGACCGTGCTGACGCAGTGTGATTTCTGCACAGTGCTCTAAATGTCAAAGTGAAAAAATGAAAAAAAGGTGTGGATAAACGACATGAGTAAGAATGACTCCCTTGCAGTGTGCATTCAGCTGTGCCGCTTTGCACTTTCCATTGCGCTTCAACTGGTATAGACCGGGGGAATCCGACTGTCCATTTAAAACAAAGCATTGCGGGAACTTTTGACCATGCTGACGCAATGTGATTTCTGCCCAGTCCCCTATATGTAAACTTGATAAAATCAACAAGGCGTGGGTAAACGAAGAGACTAACAATGACTCCCATGAGGTGCGACTAGAGCAGCACAGCTTTGCACTGTCTGGTGTGGTTTACCTGTCATGCACCGGGGGAATCTCACTGTGCACTTAAAACAAATGATTGTGAAGGCTGTTGCCGATGCTGACACAATGTGATTTCTGCCCAGTGCTATTTAATGTCAACGTGAAGAAATGCAAGAAGGTGTGTATGCGATGAGAGTAACAATGACTCCCTCGAGGTGCGACTAGAGCAGTGCGGCTCTTGCGCAGTCTGCTGCACTCCAACTGGCATAGATCGGGGGAATCCGACTGTCCATTTAAAACAAATGATTACGCGGGCCGTTCACCATGCTGACGCAATGTGATTTCTGCCTAGTGCTCTAAACGGCAAAGTGATGAAATAAAGAAATGCCTGGATAAAGGACAGGTGTAAGAGTGACTCCTGTGAGGTGCGGCTGGAGCAGTGCAGCTCTTGCGCGGTATGGTACGCCTCAACTGGCATGGACGGGCGGAATTCACTGTCCAAATGAAACAAAGCATTCTGGGAGCCAGTGCTCTAAATGTCAACGTGAAGAAATGCAAAAAGGTGGGTATAAAGGACAGGAGTAAGAATGACTCCCGTGCAGAGTTTATTGAGCAGTTTCGCTTTGTGCTATCCATTGTGCTTCATTTGGTATGGACCGGTGGAATCCAACTGTCCAATAAAACAAAGCTTTGCGAAGATTTTGATCATGCTGACGTAATGTGACTTCTGCCCAGCGCTCTAAATGTCAACGTGAAGAAATGC